>NW_007378758.1:83796-85609 GCF_000475195.1 Diaphorina citri
TATGGTATATACAGGTAATTAAATGGGGAAACATGGGAAAAGGGGTATATCAAAACTAATCTCAAGAAACCGGTTGTCCTAGAGCGATGCAATTTGGTAATTCGAATCACCCTGCTTATCCCGGTATGCGTCCAAGACGCCTCGACTGTAACTATATTTGGTAAAATCGGACAGTCTACTCCATCCAGCATATCAACCCAAAGTCAATGTTGCTGTCAAATTCGCGACTTAGAAAAACTTTCAAAAAAAAAAAAAATCAATTTTTTTCATACTTTATATGATACTTATCACAAAGGGGAATATTTAAGATAGGAAATTTTGGTCGAAAAATTGGCCGCCGTAGGCACGTCTATTTTGGACTTAGAAAAATTAAAATTTTCAAAAAAAAAAGTTCAATTTTTGGACACTTTTTAATGATCCCTCATTACATGGGGAGTATTTTAAGATAGGAAATTTTTGGTCGAAAATTGGCCGCCGTAGGCGGCTCAAGCTCGGGACTTAGAAAAATTTTCATTTTTTTTTTTTTCAAATACCTATGTACGTATTCCGCAAATGTAATAGAAAGTCGTGTGATGTTCACACCAGATTTTTTTATTATGATTTTTAAGTCCCTCGATGCAAAAATTAGAAGCACAAGCTTTCGACTTTTCCTGCAGATATTTAGCGTTTTTTCGCCGTATTTTATAAATTTAGGTTGCAATGGTTGCATTTTTTATTATTTTTTTTTAAGAAGAAGAAGAAGAAGAAGAAGAAGAAGAAGAAGAAGAAGAAGAAGAAGAAGACAACCGCTCAGTTACTGGGGGCTGGGTAGAAATTTTGTACCCCATATTATCGTTCCTCATATTATAGGTATAAAAAATGAGTCTGGTATAAACTTTTTCAAAACAAGGACCAGTAGACCGTAATAAAACATAGACAAAAGGGACATAAAACATTGATAAAACGTACATAAAGCATTCTAAAACGTAAATAAGGCATTGATAAAATGTATTAAATTTGGAATATAACTCATTAAATTTAGAATATGACTCACTGAACAGGGATTAATCAGGGTATTAATTAAAACTGAGGGAGAGAACGTACGAAATTTAATTATTTCAAACTAAGTAGCAACTCAAAACTCACTCGGGCGGAATACAAATACATAATTGAGTCCTCGCGTCCATTTTTGAGCGAACGAAGGGACCTTCTAGTTTTAAGTCGATAGTTTTGCATTAATGTTGCTTATTCGCCTTAATAAACGAAATGTTACTCTGATTTTGATTAAATTTTGAAAGCAGGAAGCACTTAATAATAACTATGCTAAAAAAGCAGAATATGAATGCTTGTAAGGTTTTGTGAAGTTAAATTCTATTCCAAAAAATGGTTGTGTAGTGTTCGATAGTAATGACGAGCTGGATTCGAACCATCAATCTCAGGATCCTCCACCGAGGTTCGTTCTACAGGACAACAAAGGTAAACAAGAGGCAAAGTGCCATGAATAATAGACAGTAATAGAAACAGAAATGGGGGGCGGAAAATAGGATAAAGAGGGGAGAAAGAAAATAGAGAGAAAGAGGGGAAAAGATAAAGGTCGTCTTTTCTGTATTATTTTTTTACTAGTTCTTTTTTGTTGAATCACAAACTTAGTGACGGGACAACTGAAGAAGATGAAAGACGAACAAAGAAGCAAAAGAAGTAGATGAAAAAGAAAGTATAAAAAATAAAAATGAATCAACACAAGAAAAAGAAAAGAAAGAAAAGTAGTTACCGACATCGTAAAAGAAAAGAGATTACGGAAATGGAGAAGGAGGAGGACGAGGAAGGATGAGGA
>NW_007378759.1:0-868 GCF_000475195.1 Diaphorina citri
GGTGGTATTAAGTTCATAATGCTGTTTTTATGGAAAAAGTTCCTTAAGGGTGTCGGCCATTGGGGGTTTTACCCTATCTTTCTCTTTCATTTTCAGGATGAGATTGAAGATCAATGCGAGGACGTTCGTAATGACGACGAGTGAGATGGAAGATCCTGAAACGCTCTCCGTCTCAATCCTAACCTTTGCTTCGTTCTGATTCGGATCATGTCGTGAATTTTCGACAAGGATCGGATTTTGTCGGAAAATTTCGTGCTTTTTGTCCGTTACGCAAGAAAAACTTGTCCGTTTAATAAAAGAAGTTTAAGTGTCTCTATCTTTTTAATTAGACTACCTAAAAAATAAAAGCAATACCTACCATCACCTATAATTATATTAATGATAGAACATAGATGTCTAAGATTTTTATTAAGCTTTTTAGTTATACTAACTGCTATCAGGTACCTAGTACCTAGGTATATGTAGGTACGTGCTTTTTTTAAATTTATTTATCCCTTTTTCTATAGGATCTTTCTTATTTTGAATCTCCCCATCATTCTTTTATTTTTTTTTTTTTTTATCTGTCATGTTTTTTAAGTAGCCTACTTAGGTACTTAGGAGAAACCCATATATCTAAATGTACTAATAAATATCCATTTATTTTCTACGTAAAGATCTAATAATTCGTAAAACTACATGTTTTCTTCAATGGTAAAAGGCACAGCATTCACAGCAAGTCCAGCACAACATGTAGGTAGGTAGGTACCTACATAGTTCTGTTCGAGTAGGTATTTGCAAAATAGTTTTAATGGTGATACGAGCATACCTACTTCTCGGAAAGTTTGAAATTTTAATTGGTTTAAAATTGTGCAGAGTCAAATATCCGAGG
>NW_007378759.1:4330-7301 GCF_000475195.1 Diaphorina citri
GGGGTCTTAAACTCCCTTTGGACGCCCAGAGTAACTTATATCCCTTAATCTCTTGGGGAACATAACGTTGGGTCTTGCACCAGCTATTCTCCCTAACCACTTCCCTCAATCCCCAGGTCTCTTGCGCTTGGGGACCATAGTGTATTAGGGTCTTACACTAGGTATAGTCTCCCTAACCCCTTTCCCTCAATCCCACAGGAGTGTCTCTCGGCACGAGCTGTTCCCTATTCGCGCTAACTTCATGGCGCTGGAACATTGCATTGCGCCGTTCCTGAATAAGTGTGACGCGGATGACGATCATCTGATTACTCTCAAGGAATGGGCGCGGTGTCTGGAACTCAACGAGGTAAGAGGCGCGTCCCTGTAACTACTTTTCAATGCGAATTTCGCTTTTCACTCAGAACAGGGCTGAGTTAGCTGAGTAATGTCCATGAAAGTACTTCTCAGTGCGAACTCCGTTTTTCGAGCATAAAAGGTCCAAGTTAGCTGAGTATACAAATATCCTATCCATGAAAGTATTTACTTATCAGTTCAAATTTGGCTATTATCTTCGCTCCAGGAAAGGGCCGAGTTTTGCTCCCGAGAGTTGGTAGATGGTTCTTATTAGTCCAAATGGAGGTATCTTCTCAGTGCGAACTCCGTTTTTCGAGCATAAAAGGTCCGAGTTAGCTGAGTATACAACTATACTGTCCATGAAAGTATTCACTTATCAGTTCGAATTTGGCTATTATCTTCGCTCCAGGAAAGGGCCGAGTTTTGCTCCCGAGAGTTGGTAGATGGTTCTTATTAGTCCAAATGGAGGTATTTTTTTATGGTAGGAATTAATTCCAGTCAAAATCTGAACTGGACGTTAACCTAAGCCAATCTAGTTTATCTGCCAATAATAGAACGTCTTGAAGATTTTCCCGTGTCCATGAAAGTACTTCTCAGTGCGAACTCCGTTTTTCGAGCATAAAAGGTCCGAGTTAGCTGAGTATACAAGTATACTGTCCATGAAAGTAGGTATTTACTTATCAGTTCAAATTTGGCTATTATCTTCGCTCCAGGAAAGGGCCGAGTTTTGCTCTCAAGAGTTGGTAGATGGTTCTTATTAGTCCAAATGGAGGTATTTTTTTATGGTAGGTTAAATAATTCCAGTCAAAATCTGAACTGGACGTTAACCTCAGCCAATCTAGTTTATCTGCCAATAATAGAACGTCTAGAAGATTTTCCCGTCATTGTCTCTCTCACTCTCACACACTATATTTCTCTTTCATTTTCAGGATGAGATTGAAGATCAATGCGAGGACGTTCGTAATGACGACGAGTGAGATGGAAGATCCTGAAACTGAAACGCTCTCCGTCTCAATCCTAACCTTTGCTTCGTTCTGATTCGGATCATGTCGTGAATTTTCGACAAGGATCGGATTTTGTCGGAAAATTTCGTGCTTTTTGTCCGTTACGCAAGAAAAACTTGTCCGTTTAAAAAAAGAAGTTTAAGTGTATATCTTTTTAATTAGACGACCTAAAAAATAAAAGCAATACCTACCATCACCTATAATTATATTAATGATAGAACATAGATGTCTAAGATTTTTACTAAGCTTTTTATTTATGCTAACTGCTTTCAGGTACCTAGTACCTAGGTATATGTAGGTACGTGCTTTTTTTAAATTTATTTATCCCCTTCTATTGGATCTTTCTTATTTTGAATCTCCCCATCATTCTGTTATTTTTTTTTTTTATATTATTATTATTTTTTTTTTCATCTGTCATGTTTTTTAAGTAGCCCACTTAGGTACTTAGGAGAAACCCATATCTAAATGTACTAATAAATATCCATTTATTTTCTACGTAAAGATCTAATAATTCGTAAAACTACATGTTTTCTTCAATGGTAAAAGGCACAGCATTCACAGCAAGTCCAGCACAACATGTAGGTAGGTAGGTACCTACATAGTTCTGTTCGAGTAGGTATTTGCAAAATAGTTTTAATGGTGATACGAGCATACCTACTTCTCGGAAAGTTTGAAATTTTAATTGGTTTAAAATTGTGCAGAGTCAAATATCCGAGGCGCTTGTGGTAAAAGAGTAGGGGTTGTTATAGCGTTGTCGGTACTACCCATGACAGGTAGCTATACAACAACCTTAGTGTTTCCCCTCTCTTCCTTTGGTGTTCGTAGCTCCCACTTCCTTGCTCCAACAGATAAACATCCTCCGTAATTATCCCCCCCTCCCTCGAAGGGCATGGGAACAAGCCCCTCTAGTATCCGTCCTGTCGCCTGCCATCGTCGCCAAATTTATTTAGCCTTTTGACGTAATAAGAAACTCTCGTCCCTCGACATACTTCGTTCTTCCCTAGTCCTAATCATTGTTCCATCTATCCTCTCTATTTAGTCACCTTCCCTGTATTTTATGCTTTCTGCTCTTCGTTTTTGTGCATCGACTACTTCAGTCCTTTGTGACTCTAGGTACCTATTTATTGACTCTCTTGTTCGAATTCTCAATTTGAGGACGTCTTGTTTGTGTTACATCCAAGTAAGGGTTAGATTAAGAATACTTGTATCCGTCTAAGTCTAATTGTTTACAACCCGACTTGTCATCCGGTCTCCTGGTTATGTAACCTTGGTGAATAGACTATTGTTTTGGACTCCATATCGGCAGTTGGTAAGGAACACTTCTATCTCATTATCTTTTCCACAACATGTACAAACAGTTGGTGAACCTACTACCTTTAGTTGTCGGATAGTCTAGTTCGACTTACGCTCATGATCAACTCATGATTTTTTGCAGTATTTCTCTCACTGTTGTTTGCTGTGATTTAAGTTCTTTTGACGATAGTGGTGATCTTTGCTCCCCAAGATTTGGGCAGTGATACAGTTCTTTAAGTGGTGGAAATCTGGTGTCTCTCCATAGATGACTTTTTATTAACTGACCTTCTTCTCGCCTTTTTTCGCCGCTGACGTGTTATGTGTTTAAAATGCCTTTCGAG
>NW_007378759.1:7988-43277 GCF_000475195.1 Diaphorina citri
TCACTCGCTTTGAGTGAGTGTGTCTCTAGCGAGATAGAGATCTTGGAATTGTAGATCTTTCGGCTTTTAAACAATCCTCATAAAGGGTTTATACAAGATCTAGTCCCCAAAGGTTGATCGCCGATACACCAGCGTTAGTACAGGCGCTGTCGAAAAATCGCCAAACATGTTTGAATGGATTTATATTTCTTGTCTGGTCACATCCCATAGTTAACCTCACTACCTTTGACTGGGGGAAATCACAGTTGATGTTAGTCCTCTTGTGAAAAACTTTTTAAAGCGGACGCCGCGAATTTTAAGCTAAGCTGACGTACAGACTTTTCAACCCGCACCCCAACCCTAGGGGACACATGTATATACACGGGCGCTTCATGGAGGGTTACATCTTACACCGGGCGTATGTGTATCTTCAACCTTTTGGGGACAAGATCTAGGAGGGAATACCGTGTTCCCTCCTAAACGGCTTTAGATTTTGGCTCAATACTAGTCAAAAGGCACCGCTTCTTGCAGATAAATAGAGATGGCAGCCGTCCGCTGTTCGCTTGCAGTTTTCAAGCTTCGCGGGTGGTAATCGATTAATCTATAACCTATGAGATGGATATGTCAGTCCTATTAACAATTATGGGAGCTTTCGTTCACCACATGAATGTCCGTAGACTGCCGGTAAGAGGTATCATCGAGTATACTTGTATCCCGGTATCGGGCCCAAGCGGTGTCCTGTCCGTTCAAGACGAGCGTAACTGTAGGAAGAGTCATCTTGTAGCGTTCAGACTATGCGGGTCACAGTAACATAATCATGTGTGGACGTCCTATCTTGCTTTTACAATTTTCGTGTTTTATTGAATAGTGACCATCATAGGACACGTTGACATAATCATGGAGTGAGCCTAAGAAACGGCGTTCGACTCTTTCTCCATGCTTACTTACGATGTATAAGTGTACATAATTTTATTCTTTGTCTCCTCATGCAAAATGCATTACTTTTTGTTTCTTGTCTCACTGGTCACATTGACATGATAGTAGCGTTTTCTAACAATTTCGTACCAACTGGTAACTATAGTCATTACCCCTAGAAACTTGTTATTTTTAAAAAAAAAAATCTCTTTGTGTTCCTATATGTTCCCAGTATTTACGCCACTAGATAGATCGGTAGAGTCCTTTCAAATTCTGGCTTCAAGTCTGAGACCCTGTGCGTTTAAAGTTCCTAGCTGCACAAGAACTAAGTTCCTTGAGTTTTAAAGTTTGTCAAGTAGTTTTAGCCTGGGTCTGTTGCGCTCGATATCGCCTGTGTTTTTTGTGTGTGTGTGTGTAGATTTTGGTACTTGAAAGGCAGCTCGCAGTCAAAAGGACCCCCGTGACAAGCTTATGTGTGTGTAAACCAGGAAGCAGGAGAGTGATATGTAAGGAAATGGACGCGGTGTGGGCGAAACGTGCGTTACTAGATCTTTTATTTGTCTCATGTCTCCTCCTTTAGTTTTGGGCTTTACTTGTAAACAGGATTTCTTTTCACCTTTGATAGTGGCGGTGTAGAAGCGTGTTGTTATCGTCTCAGAACCACGTACTGGTCCGTCCTCACACTTCTTGATCCTAATCTTCTTTCCCTTGTTAGGTATTAGACGCCGTGCGTACTGTTGTCTGGCCTTTTTAGATTGAGAACGGTTTGGTGTATTAGCTTGCTCCCCCGCAGTACTACGTCTCTTAGCGCTGTGGTCCTACGACACCGACCCTTGCTTGAAATTCCTCTAATGTATGGTGCTCGTTTATCTTTTGTGTTGCAGACAGCTCCCCGCCTTTTTATAGTTGCTCGTAGCCCCAACTATGCCAAAGGGGAAAAATAGAGTCACATATCTTCTCGAGCACTTGTCGGACTACGGCTTGCTAACCCCCTGTCACGGGGGTGCGTGGTGTGACTGGTGACAGTTTGTTATTGGTGGCGGTAGTAGTAAGTCAAAGGACTTTTTCAAGGTGCCCCTACCCCTGCTCTTGAGCTCAGCCTATTCTAAGTTTTGGCACTTGCACATAGGTAACGATCGTATATTTCGCATTATTCAAAGACATCAATGGGATAAAGTACTTGCAAAGACATCTCCACGCACAACCGCTGTCCCAATTTCTATTGATCTATCTGTCATGGCAGAGGAGAGGGACGTCTCCAAGACTACTGTCTAAATAGACAGTGATAGATTCCATTCCCGCGTATTCAATGGATCTAAATTGACTCACCATCTACACAAATAATAAACTTTCACACAGAAGGGATTGCGCTTTTAAAGGAAACCAGTTTTGGGTCGGAATTCGGCATCGTCCCACTGTGTCCGCTGGCTGAATTATGTTTTCGTTGTACCACAGGAATGTCTCCCGACGGAAATGGCCGACTTTCCCCGACGCATGCGTGACTGGCTGTTCACAGTGATGGCAGAGATGGCGGATCGCGAGGAGCTATCACCTCACTACATGGCCATGCAACGCGAGGCCGAGAGTAACCTGACGCGCCGATGGACTAACGCCGCCGTGTGGAAATTCTGCGACCTTGATGGTCACCCGGCCGATAGGTGAGTTTGGGTTAAGGTGCGACTAGCTCGCTGACATCCTTAGAGAGTTTAGAGTCAGTGAAAATCTCCAAGTTTTAGGACATTAAAACGCTTGGCCCCCACGAGGGCTAGATGACTTACACACTTACTTTCCGTGTTCGTGATAAAGGCATGGTGTGTACCACGGTGTTGGAAGAATTGGGGGTCTTAAACTCCCTCTGGACGCCCAGAGTAACTTATATCCCTTAATCTCTTGGGGAACATAACGTTGGGTCTTGCACCAGCTATTCTCCCTAACCACTTCCCTCAATCCCCAGGTCTCTTGCGCTTGGGGACCATAGTGTATTAGGGTCTTACACTAGGTATAGTCTCCCTAACCCCTTTCCCTCAATCCCACAGGAGTGTGTCTCGGCATGAGCTGTTCCCTATTCGCGCTAACTTCATGGCGCTGGAACATTGCATTGCGCCGTTCCTGAACAAGTGTGACGCGGATGACGATCATCTGATTACTCTCAAGGAATGGGCGCGGTGTCTGGAACTCAACGAGGTAAGAGGCGCGTTCCTGTAACTACTTTTCAATACGAATTTCGCTTTTCACTCAGAAAAGGGCTGAGTTAGCTGAGTAATGTCCATGAAAGTACTTCTCAGTGCGAACTCCGTTTTTCGAGCATAAAAGGTCCGAGTTAGCTGAGTATACAAGTATACTGTCCATGAAAGTAGGTATTTACTTATCAGTTCAAATTTGGCTATTATCTTCGCTCCAGGAAAGGGCCGAGTTTTGCTCTCAAGAGTTGGTAGATGGTTCTTATTAGTCCAAATGGAGGTATTTTTTTATGGTAGGTTAAATAATTCCAGTCAAAATCTGAACTGGACGTTAACCTCAGCCAATCTAGTTTATCTGCCAATAATAGAACGTCTAGAAGATTTTCCCGTCATTGTCTCTCTCACTCTCACACACTATATTTCTCTTTCATTTTCAGGATGAGATTGAAGATCAATGCGAGGACGTTCGTAATGACGACGAGTGAGATGGAAGATCCTGAAACTGAAACGCTCTCCGTCTCAATCCTAACCTTTGCTTCGTTCTGATTCGGATCATGTCGTGAATTTTCGACAAGGATCGGATTTTGTCGGAAAATTTCGTGCTTTTTGTCCGTTACGCAAGAAAAACTTGTCCGTTTAAAAAAAGAAGTTTAAGTGTATATCTTTTTAATTAGACGACCTAAAAAATAAAAGCAATACCTACCATCACCTATAATTATATTAATGATAGAACATAGATGTCTAAGATTTTTACTAAGCTTTTTATTTATGCTAACTGCTTTCAGGTACCTAGTACCTAGGTATATGTAGGTACGTGCTTTTTTTAAATTTATTTATCCCCTTCTATTGGATCTTTCTTATTTTGAATCTCCCCATCATTCTGTTATTTTTTTTTTTTATATTATTATTATTTTTTTTTTCATCTGTCATGTTTTTTAAGTAGCCCACTTAGGTACTTAGGAGAAACCCATATCTAAATGTACTAATAAATATCCATTTATTTTCTACGTAAAGATCTAATAATTCGTAAAACTACATGTTTTCTTCAATGGTAAAAGGCACAGCATTCACAGCAAGTCCAGCACAACATGTAGGTAGGTAGGTACCTACATAGTTCTGTTCGAGTAGGTATTTGCAAAATAGTTTTAATGGTGATACGAGCATACCTACTTCTCGGAAAGTTTGAAATTTTAATTGGTTTAAAATTGTGCAGAGTTAAATATCCGAGGCGGAGCTTTCCTTAAATTTTAGTACACCTATTTTAAGATCTAGATACCTACCTACCTATTCTAGATCATGAGTGAATACTACAAGACACCCATTGATCCGGAATTCAAAATCCCTCTCGATCTGTCATTCCAGCAGATTCAAAGTCTGGACAAGGTTGCCGTTCAGAAGTTGAAACCTTAGGAGAAACCCATATGTAAATGTACTAATAAATATCCATTTATTTTCTACGTAAAGATCTAATAATTCGTAAAACTACATGCTTTCTTTAATGGTAAAAGGCACAGCATTCACAGCAAGTCCAGCATGTAGGTAGGTAGGTACCTACATAGTTCTGTTCGAGTAGGTATTTGCAAAATAGTTTTAATGGTGATACGAGCATACCTACTTCTCGGAAAGTTTGAAATTTTAATTGGTTTAAAATTGTGCAGAGTCAAATATCCGAGGCGGAGCTTTCCTAAAATTTTAGTACACCTATTTTAAGATCTAGATACCTACCTACCTATTCTAGATCATGAGTGAATACTACAAGACATCCATTGATCCGGAATTCAAAATCCCTCTCGATCTGTCATTCCAGCAGATTCAAAGTCTGGACAAGGTTGCCGTTCAGAAGTTAAAACCCAATGTTCACAGACTAGGAGAAAGCCCGCCCATGTTGGTAGGTCGGTATGACACCCGGTCCCTGTGGTTAAGTCACAACAAGATCTCTTTAGTGTATGGTTTGGACTCTCTGGTACACAGGACTATATTAGATCCCGACCTGATAGGCTGGATCGATCTATCGTTCAATAACATCAAAAATGTGGACAAAAACATGTTCACCAACTTTCCCAATCTGAAAATCCTCTATCTCCATAAGAATCAAATTGAGGAATACCTTAGCGTGTTTGTTCTGAGGAGAGTCAATTCCTTACGTACTCTCAGCTTGTATGGTAATCCGATAGAGAAAATACGCGAATACCGTGCAGTAGTTAGTACAATGATTCCTCAACTGGTGACGCTTGATAGTGTGTTCATTTTGCCCTCGGAAAAACAAGAGACGAATGCATTGAATGCAGAAATAAGGAGTTACCTATTGCCCAAATATGAGAAACTTGAAGCGGCGACATTCAAGAGGACAGCGGTATCCGTCGAATCCGAATAAATTTAGTAGACACTTGCCCACTAGGTTAGACTAGCAAAAAATATTTTTGATTGTAAGTTGTTAATAATTTTAAACAAAAAAGTTGTGCTAAAACTCTCCCATAAATGGCTGCAGTCGCGAGTCGCAAATCGCGTCGCACTGTCTACTGGTCCCGACCTCCTTGGTTTTTACCTCTTTGGATTTTCTCTTTGGGCTGTGTTTACTTTTGTAATTTCTGTGGCGCGAATTTTTTGAAAATAAATAACTAGAAAGTTCTATGCTGTGAGTGTGAAAAAGTAAAAGTTACAGCTTTTTCTTCGCCTTTTTCCTGTGTGAGGGACGTTTTATCCATTGTAGTGAGTTAATACATATATTCATCATGTCATACATGTTAGGACATCTGCACAATGGCTGGCAAGTGGATCAAGCAATATTATCTGAAGAGGACAGAGTTGTGGTAAGATATTTCCCTGAAAACTTTTTTTTTTAGCCCTTATCAGATAGTTGACAGAATTACTGATAAGAACAGAGGATTGCTCGGATGTCACATAGAAAATGAGCTAAGGAATGTTGAACGATAGATCGATCCAGCCTATCAGGTCGGGATCTAGTATAGTCCTGTGTACCAGAGAGTCCAAACCATACACTAAAGAGATCTTGTTGTGACTTAACCACAGGGACCGGGTGTCATACCGACCTACCAACATGGGCGGGCTTTCTCCTAGTCTGTGAACATTGGGTTTTAACTTCTGAACGGCAACCTTGTCCAGACTTTGAATCTGCTGGAATGACAGATCGAGAGGGATTTTGAATTCCGGATCAATGGATGTCTTGTATAATCTGAAAATCCTCTATCTTCACAAGAATCAGATTGAGGAATACCTCAGTGTGTTTGTTCTCAGAAGAGTCAATTCCTTACGTACTCTCAGCTTGTACGGTAATCCGATAGAGAAAATACGAGAATACCGTGCAGTAGTTAGTACAATGATTCCTCAACTGGTGACGCTTGATAGTGTGTTCATTTTGCCCTCGGAAAAACAAGAGACGAGAGGAATACCTTAGCGTGTTTGTTCTGAGGAGAGTCAATTCCTTACGTACTCTCAGCTTGTATGGTAATCCGATAGAGAAAATACGCGAATACCGTGCAGTAGTTAGTACAATGATTCCTCAACTGGTGACGCTTGATAGTGTGTTCATTTTGCCCTCGGAAAAACAAGAGACGAATGCATTGAATGCAGAAATAAGGAGTTACCTATTGCCCAAATATGAGAAACTTGAAGCGGCGACATTCAAGAGGACAGCGGTATCCGTCGAATCCGAATAAATTTAGTAGACACTTGCCCACTAGGTTAGACTAGCAAAAAATATTTTTGATTGTAAGTTGTTAATAATTTTAAACAAAAAAGTTGTGCTAAAACTCTCCCATAAATGGCTGCAGTCGCGAGTCGCAAATCGCGTCGCACTGTCTACTGGTCCCGACCTCCTAGGTTTTTACCTCTTTGGATTTTCTCTTTGGACTGTGTTTACTTTTGTAATTTCTGTGGCGCGAATTTTTTGAAAATAAAAATTAAATAACTAGAAAGTTCTATGCTGTGAAAAAGCAGAAAAAGTAAAAGTTACAGCTTTTTTCTTCGCCTTTTTCCTGTGTGAGGGACGTTTTATCCATTGTAGTGAGTTAATACATATTTTCATCATGTCGTACATGTTAGGACATCTGCACAATGGCTGGCAAGTGGATCAAGCAATATTATCTGAAGAGGACAGAGTTGTGGTAAGATATTTCCCTGAAAACTTTTTTTAGCCCTTATCAGATAGTTGACAGAATTACTGATAAGAACAGAGGATTGCTCGGATGTCACATAGAAAATGAGCTAAGGAATCCATCTTTCAGAATCGTACAACATCATTATAAAGATACCTTATCTTGAGCCAGCCTAGTTAGCTTGGTTGGTAGCACATCTGCCTTGTAAGTGGTGCTAGGCCGCGGGTTTGATAATTGATTCCCACCCGGGGCGGATTTTATCCTGATGGGATAATGTTTGTTCTTGGAACAGCTGGCTTTCTCCTATCCTGTCTTCTTTCTCTCTTTGATTTTGGGATGATAAGACCTTAGCAGTTACAGTTCTCTCTGTTAAACCTCTTCAAACTACTAACTAGATAGGGTTTTATTTATTGGCCTTCTCCCAAACTCTCCATTGAGCTAGGAATTCACTCTTACAACCTTTCCATTTCACTTGATTTCTAATATAGACTTATACTAAAAACACAAAATTGAGCATTTACATCTTACTTTTACATGTTCTTGCTGCCATGATTCAAAGCATATTATGTAGTCTCCTTGAATTTTGTTATATCAATTTAGTGTAGGTATAGGTACACAATATGAGCGTCATATTATGTAGTCTCCTTGAATTTTGTTATATCAATTTAGTGAAGGTATAGGTACACAATAATAAATTAACAAAATTGTAATTGTAGAAAGTAGAAACCTATGTATAAAATAATGACAAACACAAAATCACAGTATATGTACACAATAATAAATTAACAAAATTGTAATTGTAGAAAGTAGAAACCTATGTATAAAATAATGACAAACACAAAATCACTTTAACAAACAAATTCCAAGCTTTGCTTTTATTTTCATGCATTTTCCTCAAGGCACTACAAGCCTCCTTAAAATTAATATCTAAACTAATTGAGAACTACTACAGATTAACATAATCTAAACCTGAGAAAATACCCTAAGTATTTAACCATGTTTCTTCTCCATTTCTACATAAGGTGACAAACTTAGATTAACATAATCTAAACCTGAGAAAATACCCTAAGTATTTAACCATGTTTCTTCTCCATTTCTACATAAGGTGACAAACTTCTTCTTAGAGTTGTAGATTTATTTTTACATCACCTACCTACCTACCAACTAATCAATACAATTTTTTTTTGTCCTTCCAAATAAATAATAATAAAAAAAACAACAAACTGGTATTGAAAATTAAATAATTTAAATGCACAGTAAAAGATTTTTAAGAGAAACTTAAACAAGCACAGAGAAAAGGAAATCAAAATTTCCATCTAAAAATATGTAGGTACCTATGATCCAAATTCCACCTTTTTTTCATTTTATGAAAGGAGCAAAAGGAGCATGGGTTTCATTTCCTTAGGTACTTGCAGTTACTTATGAATGGTTTGCAACAATAAACATTTACCACAAGACACAAATTTGAACAATACTCAGAGTACAATTTCTCAACTCAAGGAATGAATTTCACACATGAATATTATGTTTTATGAGGCCCTGGCTTTACTTTGGATCTGGTTGTGACTAGGACTAGACTTATCCACTCCCATAAAAGATTCTGGACTCTCCTGTTCACTCTGCCACCTGACCTTCATCTTGTGTGCTCGGATAGAATCCTCTACCTTGCTCATCACCATGGCCTCTGTCAGTACACCATCCTCTGAGGCATAAGCTGAAGCTTGCCATGCTACACCTAGCTTGGCAATCTCTCTTCCAGACAAGCCCTCGGTCACATGAGCAATTTTGGAACACAATGAAGTATAATCAAAGGGTGCTACCTTCAAACGTCTCTTGCCCTGAGCGGCAGGCTGAAGTACAAACTTGTCAAAGTAAAGCCTGACCAACCGTTCTCTCTCATTCAATGTTGGTAAGGGAAATTCTACCATCTCATCTAAACGGTCATTGACTGCCCAGTCAAATTGTTGTGGGGTATTACTTGCCAGCACAAGCATGAATTTATCCGACTGTTCTCCTGTTCTGTACAAGAAAGCATTCAATGTTGCTCGTAATGATTCACTGATGGTTTCAGATGATCTCTTCCTTAGAAATGCATCAGCTTCATCTATGAACAAAACCAATCCCTTCCGAGAGGAGGAGGCCCAGTCAAAGACTTTGTGTATTGCTGTCACTCCACTGCTTCCCATAGGTGCAACATCACCTCCCGTCATGATAGCATAGTCCATACCAGAGTGATGAGCCAACTTCTTGGCAAACATTGTTTTTCCTGTCCCAGGTGGCCCATACATCAAAATGTTTCTGAAGATACCTTTATTGTGCTTGGTATTCTTTGTGGCAATTGCAATATCTCTCAACCTCTCTTCGAATTTTCATGAAAATCTCCAAGTTTTAGGACATTAAAACGCTAGGCCCCCACGAGGGCTAGATGACTTACACATTTACTTTCCGTGTTCGTGATAAAGGCATGGTGTGTACCACGGTGTTGGAAGAATTGGGGGTCTTAAACTCCCTCTGGACGCCCAGAGTAACTTATATCCCTTAATCTCTTGGGGAACATAACGTTGGGTCTTGCACCAGCTATTCTCCCTAACCACTTCCCTCAATCCCCAGGTCTCTTGCGCTTGGGGACCATAGTGTATTAGGGTCTTACACTAGGTATAGTCTCCCTAACCCCTTTCCCTCAATCCCACAGGAGTGTCTCTCGGCACGAGCTGTTCCCTATTCGCCAACCTCTCTTCCATCTCAGGGGCTAATACAACACCAGATAAAACATCTCCTGACTTGGCTTTCAAGTTTTTAACTGCATTGATAGGGTTAACCTCTCTTCCATCTCAGGGGCTAATACAACACCAGATAAAACATCTCCTGACTTGGCTTTTAAGTTTTTAACTGCATTGATAGGGTCAGAGAGTTTAGAGTCAGTGAATCGAATTTTCATGAAAATATCCAACTTTTAGGACATTAAAACGCTAGGCCCCCACGAGGGCTAGATGACTTACACATTTAATTTCCGTATTCGTGATAAAGGCATGGTGTGTACCACGGTGTTGGAAGAATTGGGGGTCTTAAACTCCCTCTGGACGCCCAGAGTAACTTATATCCCTTAATCTCTTGGGGAACATAACGTTGGGTCTTGCACCAGCTATTCTCCCTAACCACTTCCCTCAATCCCCAGGTCTCTTGCGCTTGGGGACCATAGTGTATTAGGGTCTTACACTAGGTATAGTCTCCCTAACCCCTTTCCCTCAATCCCACAGGAGTGTGTCTCGGCATGAGCTGTTCCCTATTCGCGCTAACTTCATGGCGCTGGAACATTGCATTGCGCCGTTCCTGAACAAGTGTGACGCGGATGACGATCATCTGATTACTCTCAAGGAATGGGCGCGGTGTCTGGAACTCAACGAGGTAAGAGGCGCGTTCCTGTAACTACTTTTCAATACGAATTTCGCTTTGCACTCAGAAAAGGGCTGAGTTAGCTGAGTAATGTCCATAAAAGTACTTCTCAGTGCGAACTCCGTTTTTCGAGCATAAAAGGTCCGAGTTAGCTGAGTATACAAATATCCTATCTATGAAAGTATTTACTTATCAGTTCGAATTTGGCTATTATCTTCGCTCCAGGAAAGGGCCGAGTTTCGCTCCCGAGAGTTGGTATTAGATGGTACTTATTAGTCCAAATGGAGGTATTTTTTTATGGTAGGTAGGTTGATTAATTCCAGTCAAAATCTGAACTGGACGTTAACCTAAGCCAATCTAGTTTATCTGCCAATAATAGAACGTCTTGAAGATTTTCCCGTCATTGTCTCTCTCACTCACATGCTGTGAAAAAGTAAATATTATTATTATTAAGCACTATTATATTCTTTCTCTCTCTTTCATTTTCAGGATGAGATTGAAGATCAATGTGAGGACGTTCGTAATGACGACGAGTGAGATGGAAGATCCGCTGTCCATCTCAATCCTAACCTTTGCTTCGTTCTGATTCGGATCATGTCGTGAATTTTCGACAAGGATCGGATTTGGTCGGAAAATTTCGTGCTTTTTGTCCGTTACGCAAGAAAAACTTGTCCAATAGATGTAAAAGAAATAACTTATACTCTTCACTGGGTTAAACTTCACAACTTCACAAAGTTACTGAGTCGTCCATCATGAAAAACTTGTCCGTTTGATAAAAGAAGTTTAAGTGTGTCTATCTTTTTAATTAGACGACCTAAAAAATAAAAGCAATACCTACCATCACCTTATATTAATGATAGAACATAGATGTCTATGATTTTTATTAAGCTTTTTATTTATGCTAACTACTAATAGGTACCTAGTACCTAGGTATAAATATGTAGGTACGTGCTACTGTTACCGTACTTACAGTGTGGATGTGAAGTTTCATGTTTTCCATTTGATTTTTATTAATGCTGGGACCGTAATTTAGTATTAATAAAATTGATATTTTAGTACAGTCCCGAAGTTACTTTAGTTAATATTTTTTCATTCCACTGTTTAGTTTTTTAATACTCTCTCATTTCTTTGTTGTTTTCTTTGCGTAGGTCATCCGGTTCGGGCACGATTGGGATCCGACTTGCATGAAGATGGACGAGGTACTCTACAGTATCGCCGAGAAGGTGAAGAACTTCGCCGTCATCTATCTAGTCGACATCACCAAGGTTCCTGACTTCAACAAAATGTACGAGTTGTACGATCCATGCACTTGTATGTTCTTCTTTCGTAATAAGCACATCATGATTGATTTGGGCACCGGTAACAATAACAAGATCAACTGGGCCCTGGAGGATAAACAGGAAATGATTGATATTGTCGAGACTGTCTATCGGGGAGCGCGGAAAGGGCGAGGTTTGGTTGTGTCGCCCAAAGATTATTCGACCAAGTATCGATACTAGGGGAATTTCTGGAAAGATGTCTGTGGTTATCAAGCTAATCGCTATTGGTCTCTCCAAGGTCTTTTGGTCTACGTCCTCATTATGTGACCTTTTGGAATATTTTCAACTTGAGGGCAAATGATGATAAAATCACGTAGTGAGGACGATCACTGACAGACTTTACTGTACCAAAATGTCAATATGTACAAAGTTCACTAACTTAATTAGATATTAATTTATTTGCTTGGTTTTTAGCTTTTCTTCCCTAGAATACTACCTTACTACATACATACTCATTACTTTTTCGATTCTCAAACTGTCAAAGATTCCCCCAACATTTTTTTTTTGAGTGTTTTGTTTTCACTGCTAAAGTGTTAAATATTTTCCTTTTTATGTTTTAGTTTCAAGTTAGGTATAAGATAAATAATAAAATAAGAATGTACAATAAAAAATAAAATTAATAAATTTAAATAGATTTCGTTCATATTTCCTTGTTTTTAATTTCTACAAAGTTGAAAACTTCAATGTAAATTCCAACAGTAGGGGTGGTTTCCTAAATGCATTTTGAGGTAAAGTTTCTCTGAATATCTTCCCCGGACCTTCGCTAAAACGTAAAAAACTAAATGGTCCAAGACTCCTGGTAGTCCCAAAAGGTTAAAAAAAATCTCTATTCGTAACATTTTTCAATGGGATTATTGAATTGCCGTCATTTGCCGCACAGAAATCTAATTTTTGTCTGCCGTTACCGGCAACAACACAGAAATCGATTTTTGACCACAGAGGAATATTTCTTATCAAAATGTATAGAGCGGGAATTTTTGAAATTTGTCAACTTTCGGGCCGTGGTTATGAACAGGGCCATCGTAGGACATCGTCGGACTTTTTGCGTGTAAAGTTGGCGGGAAATTCGAATTTTTGATTTTAAATTTCTGGAAAGATGTCTGTGGTTATCAAGCTAATCGCTATTGGTCTCTCCAAGCTCTTTTGGTCTACGTCCTCATTATGTGACCTTTTGGAATATTTTCAACTTGAGGGCAAATGATGATAAAATCACGTAGTGAGGACGATCTTATATCCCTTAATCTCTTGGGGAACATAACGTTGGGTCTTGCACCAGCTATTCTCCCTAACCACTTCCCTCAATCCCTCAGGAGTGTGTCTCGGCATGAGCTGTTCCCTATTCGCGCTAACTTCATGGCGCTGGAACATTGCATTGCGCCGTTCCTGAATAAGTGTGGTAAGATACTCTTGTTGCTTGGTAACTTCTTGAGCTTTGGTGAGCTCCAATGCTTCCTTTGCATACTTGGATGACTCAAGCTCTTTAGACAAAGAAATGAGAGAGTATTAAAAAACTAAACAGTGGAATGAAAAAATATTAATTAAAGTAACTTCGGGACTGTACTAAAATATCAATTTTATTAATACTAAATTACGGTCCCAGCATTAATAAAAATCAAATGAAAAATTGAATTATCGAGTGTAGAATATTCAATGGAAAACATGAAACTTCACATCCACACTGTAAGTACGGTAACATTATTTTTTAGGTCGTCTAATTAAAAAGATAGACACACTTAAACTTCTTTTATTAAACGGACACGTTTTTCTTGCGTAACGGACAAAAAGCACGAAATTTTCCGACAAAATCCGATCCTTGTCGACAATTCACGACATGATCCGAATCAGAACGAGGCAAAGGTTAGGATTGAGACGGAGAGCGTTTCAGGATCTTCCATCTCACTCGTCGTCATTACGAACGTCCTCGCATTGATCTTCAATCTCATCCTGAAAATGAAAGAGAGAGAAAGATAGTGTGTGAGTGAGAGAGACAATGACGGGAAAATCTTCAAGACGTTCTATTATTGGCAGATAAACTAGATTGGCTTAGGTTAACGTCCAGTTTTCTACTTCAACAAAAAAGGTAAAAGAATTGCACAAATTGGCATTTTAGCTGATTTTACTACAAGAGGCTGGAATTTTCTACATTTTTTTATTCATATTTAATTGCTTATTATCACCTGGACCTATCAAAACACGTGCTGTTCTATACAGTTTGTGTGTAAGTATACACGTCAGCTCTTTAGCCGCCTTGGCAGCTTTTTCCAGTGCTGTAGAATCAAACCTGTAAGCACCTCCAGCACCTTTCCCATCATCCCCACCACTTGAACCTCCTGGGGGAGCATTGGCATATTGGGAAAAGTCTGCTGGGGTCTGGGGAGTTCCTTTGTAGCCAAATAACCAGGACATTTTGATTGATTATCAAGGTGTTTTATCAAGTCTGATGTAATAACTTACACTTGGGAGTTTGATGTGTGAGGAACTTTGTACCAAGAAATGTACACTGTAGATTTAACAGAACACACACTTTTCTTCTCTCCAACTGGCTAAATTTGCTGGAAAACCCTTTCTTTTTCAACTTCTGGAGGAAATCAGGAAAAGTCCTCTACCCTTCTTTTGCCTTCACGTGATAAAAAACAAAAACAAACCGGGTTGCCGGCACAAGGCAAGTGTTCGTGCTATTACCTCTGTGCGACTCGGGTATTAACGTGACGGCAACTGTTACCGTACTTACAGTGTGGATGTGAAGTTTCATGTTTTCCATTGAATATTCTACACTCGATAATTCAATTTTTCATTTGATTTTTGTTAATGCTGGGACCGTACTTTAGTATTAATAAAACCAATTGATATTTTAGTACAGTCCCGAAGTTACTTTAATTAATATTTTTTTCATTCCACTGTTTAATTTTTTAATACTCTCTCATTTCTTTGCGTAGGTCATCCGGTTCGGGCACGATTGGGATCCGACTTGCATGAAAGTTCTACAAAAAAGGTAAAAGAATAAAAAGAATTGCACAAATTGGCATTTTACTGCAAGAGGCTGGAATTTTCTACATTTTTTATTCATATTTAATTAATTGCTTATTATCACCTGGACCTATCAAAACACGTGCTGTTGTATACAGTTTGTGTGTAAGTATACAGGTCATTACCAAGTGTGTTCACTTCAGTTTTTATCGAGAAACTAATGGAGTAACAAGTTCCCATCACCTACCGTTTATTTTGTATTTTGATTTACCATGGTCACTCATAGAGGTAAAAAATATTGAATTCATTTAGGACTAACAGGAATTCAATTGATATCTATATGAAACTGAATGTATCTAAGTAGGTACTCTTATCTTTTGTGTTGATTCCCCCATGTTCAAAGGTCCATCTCAGTTTGATGAAGTTAAATAATGGGTCCATGTATTCTTGTGTGCACTGAGTATTTGTTTTGTTTCACAGGCATGCAAGTAATGTACAAGCTTTTATCAGGTGTACTCCTATGTAGAATGATGTCTATACACGTCATTACCAAGTGTGTTCACTTCAGTTTTTATCGAGAAACTAATGGAGTAACAAGTTCCCATCATCTACCGTTTATTTTGTATTTTGATTTACCATGTTCACTCATAGAGGTAAAAAATATTGAATTCATTTAGGACTAACAGGAATTCAATTGATACCTACATGAAACTGAATGTATCTAAGTACCTACTCTTATCTTTTGTGTTGATTCCCCCCCCCCATTTAAATGTTCAAAGGTCCATATCAGTTTGATGAAGTTAAATAATGGGTCCATGTATTGTTGTGTGCACTGAGTATTTGTTTTGTTTCACAGGCATGCAAGTAATGTACAAGCTTTTATCAGGTGTACTTCTATGTAGAATGATGTCTGCATCAAGTCAAGTCACAAAGAACAAAATCACCCTCAAGATAGAAAACATACTGACTAAGAAACTGAATCCTTCTCACATTGACGTCATCAATGAATCATTCTCACACACGTTCAAAGGTCCATCTCAGTTTGATGAAGTTAAATAATGGGTCCATGTATTCATGTGTGCACTGAGTATTTGTTTTGTTTCACAGGCATGTAAGTAATGTACAAGCTTTTATCAGGTGTACTCTTATGTAGAATGATGTCTGCATCAAGTCAAGTCACAAAAAACAAAATCACCCTCAAGATAGAAAACATACTGACTAAGAAACTGAATCCTTCTCACATTGACGTCATCAATGAATCATTCTCACACACGGGTATTTCACCATCAGAAGAGCCAGAACTTGCTTCACATTTTAAAATAGTTGTTGTGTCTTCTCAGTTTGAAAACAAACCTTTTATTGCCGTAAGTTAAAGAATGATGTCTGCATCAAGTCAAGTCGCAAAGAACAAAATCACCCTCAAGATAGAAAACATACTGACTAAGAAACTGAATCCTTCTCACATTGATGTCATCAATGAATCATTCTCACACACGGGTATTTCACCGTCAGAAGAGCCAGAACTTGCTTCACATTTTAAAATAGTTGTTGTGTCTTCTCAGTTTGAAAACAAACCTTTTATTGCCGTAAGTTAAATGAAATAGTCCCACGACTTGCACCAGTCCTAGTCTCCTTAAAAGGTTTTTACTTGTGATCCAAAATTTGTAGGTTGCTTTATTATTTTTTAATTACCTTCAGAGTTTTTTCTTTAATCATAATTACAAAAAAAAAAAAAAAAAAAAAAATATATAGGTATTTAAAACAATTTGTCTTTCATGTTGTATAGTTTATAATAATTTTGGAGGTTACTTCAAGGGTAAATTATTAATACAGAATAGTGCAAGTTGTTAATTCTGTTAATTAAACTTCCATTTCTTGTTTCCAGTGCCACAGACTTGTTCAAGGTGCTCTCCAAGATGCTGGCATCTATGACATTGTGCATGCCATTCAAATTGTGGTAAGTGGCAGCTTTGATTAATTATTTTTATTACCTTCCCTTTCCCTCCAACAACTACCTACAATACCTACATTTTCAAAGGTTCCAAATGTGTTGGTTTATTCCCAGAGAGATGGGTTTTTAGTGGATGGAAATCTGGTGGAGGATGGTTGGCCTGAGTGTCTTTATTTATTTTTCCCACCTCTCTCTCTCTCTCTCTCTAAAAAAAGAGGTTTACCAAGGCATGTCAATCACATATTACCTAGGTGTAGAACTAAAAGTCACGTTTTTTCTACACTTTTTTTTTTTTTTTTTTTTGGAGTTTTTTTTAGATGAGTGTTTCATTGCCTATTTTACTTAGGTTATGTCTAACCCTGGATCCTTACAAGTCTTAGGTATTATCCCGACTCGGAGTTTCATCTACTTCGTAAACATTGTCAAGGGAAACAAAAAATGAATTAATTAATAAGTGTTTCATTGCCGTTTTATTTTCGTAGCAATGAATATGAAATGTTGACACCAAGATTCTTCAATTTGATTTAAGAACCAAGAGGATTTCAAGATGGTCATTGAGGGTAAATTAAAGCTGATTGGTCCAAGATGAGTGTTTCATTGCCTATTTTACTTAGGTTATGCCTAACCCTGGATCCTTACAAGTCTTAGGTATTATCCCGACTCGGAGTTTCATCTACTTCATAAACATTGTCAAGGGAAACAAAAAATGAATTAATAAGTGTTTCATTGCCGTTTTATTTTCGTAGCAATGAATAATTATGAGATGTTGACACCAAGATTCTTCAATTTGATTTAAGAACCAAGAGGATTTCAAGATGGTCATTGAGGGTAAATTAAAGCTGATTTGCCCAGGAAGATGGTGTATTCAGGGAATGAGCAGATGTATCTATCGTATTAGACGTGCATGGATCACTTGTATTGTTTCCTATCACATCCTTGCTTTGTGCCTGATTTTGACTTGAAGTAGAATTATTGAACGAAATAAAATTGTCCAGTTTATACGGTGAATATTCAGTAAAGTTGTTGGCATTCGTTTTGTTAGTCATGTTCGTTTGGTGTTCACTTGTTGCACAATTGGTTATACTGCCTATTTTTGTTTGGTCTACCATGACAAGATTGTTACCTGGTTGTACTTCTTGCACAGCTGAAGAAAAATAGGAAGTAAATCAGATGACAAATTTAATTTGTTCTGGGTTCTAAATTTAAAACATTATGAGAAAATGTTGACAGATCAAGTTTGATTTCACCAATGAAAACTTCTATTGTACAACTCAAGTTCTTTGTACTATCACTTTGGTCTGACAGATTCACATTGTTAGATAGTGGTGTAGATTTAGTCTTGTTATCTTGATGTGATATCGACAAAAATAATTTGTTATCTTCTACATCGTCATCACTAGGAATTTCATTTACTATTGTTTTATCTACAATACTAGGCTTTTCATTCTTTGTACTATGGTTCTCGGGGCTATTTTCACTAAGATTGAGTATACAATTAGACCTTATGTCTTTGGAATCATGTAGGCTGTTTTTACTCTTGTCTGGTGAATTATTTACAGTTTCTATCATTGGCGTTACATTATGACTGGAAGACGAAAGATTGTTTTCATTATGAGAGTTCATGATGATGTCTATGGCAGATGAATTTTCTTTGTCTGAACTGCTAGTAGATAAATTTAATCCGGTTTCACGATTTCCTATATTTGGTACAATATTATTACTCATCTGTTCTCCTTCTAACATTGTGTCTTGTGTTTCTATCACATTGCTTTTGTTAGTTTCAGGTGATAGCTCATCTCTTTTCTCACCTGCACTTTGAATACTATTGGAGTGTTCTATCGTATTTTCCAGCGTCGTATTTATTTTTGTTGGTGATGTTGTACTAGGTTTCAGGTTTTCATAGTTTTGAACCTTTTCAAGATCCTTTATTTCTGTAGTAAATTGTTTGTTTTCACACCTCGTGTTACTAAGTTTGAATTGGTTCTCCTCTAGGATATTTTCAACAGAACTTTCTCTTCTCTTCTTTAGATTTATCTCATCCTGATCTTCCAAGTTTTCAGTATTATGTCTCTTTCTTGTGTTTCCTTTCTTCGATTCATTTACAGCATTCTGATTGAGTTGCTTGAGTTTTTCATTTTCCGACATACAATTGTCTAGAAAGGTGGAGATTTTATCTAAATTTACTTGGGCTAAATCATGACACGATGTATTTTTGTCCAATTGATTGTTTTTGTTAGGGCCATTGATATCTTCATGTAAACTATTCGACTCTTGTAATGTCTGTGGTATACTCTGGTTGGAAGTACCTGATTGTACATTTACGTCACCGTTGACTTCGCTGGAAGCCTTCGTATGATTGATTGTTTTTGTTAGGGCCATTGATATCTTCATGTAAACTATTTGACTCTTGTAATGTCTGTGGTATACTCTGGTTGGAAGTTCCTGATTGTACATTTACGTCACCGTTGACTTCGCTGGAAGCCTTCGTATTTTTACCTTCACTTGTGTCTTCCTTTTGGTCAAGACCATTTTGATTTTCATCGTCTTTTTTCAAACACTTCTTTTTCTTGTTATTTTTAGTGTCTACCTTTTCATTTTGTGCAGTATTTCCTTTATCAATGACATCACTATCAAGACCATTTTGATTTTCATTGTCTTTTTTCAAACACTTCTTTTTCTTGTTATTTTTAGTGTCTACCTTTTCATTTTGTGCAGTATTTCCTTTATCAATGACATCACTACACTTGTCCTTACTTATAGAAGAATTACTTCTGAGAGATCGTCTCAAAGGTTGGCTTGTATTTTCTGTCAGTTTTTGATTTCGTTTATTACTGCCAGTATTCTTCCTTTTAGTTGATCCTGACTCAAAAGAGCTATCACATGACTTTATACTATTTACATCATCGCCATTTGTTTGGCTGTTTCTTTTACATTTACTAACACCATTAGTAGCACCTTTATTCTGACCTTTCTTTGTACTTCTGTTTTTAGATGTTTTCTTAGGGGTCGGAGAAATTTCTTTTCGAGCTTTATCTTTTTCATGTTCTTTCTCTTTCGTATTGCTTAGAACCTCTTGTGTTGACTTACAGGGTGAAGGTGTTTTTGATTTGTCTGACAAATTTGCCAGCGCTTCTTTTATTGGCGTTTCTTTAAACATATTAATATCTTCAATGATTTTCAACAAGGATTCACTCTCACCAAGATTATTTCTAATGATATTGTCGATGGGAGTGAAGCTTAAACTTTTTGAAGGAAACAAAGTATCTTTTGATGGCGTTTTTAAATTCTCATGAATGTCATCTTGAAAGTCAGCAATCTTGAGTGGTGTATCTTCTATGTTAAGAGATAGAACGGAACCTTCATTGCTTTTAGGATCACATTCCATAGGTATGACCCCCTCAAGGCTGGTTGTTTTGGTGGTATTTTTATTTTTCTTACCGTTTTCTTTTTGAAACCTTGTCCCTTTCAAGTCAAGACTACACTTCCCTCAAGGCTGGTTGTTTTGGTGGCATTTTTATTTTTCTTACCGTTTTCTTTTTGAAACCTTGTCCCTTTCAAGTCAAGACTACACTTTGCATTATCATGACTGTTGTTCAATTCCTCGTCTATTGTATTCAGAGGGGCAACTTTACTTTTCTTTGATTTTTCACTCCTTACTTGTGATCTCCGTTTCTTTACATCTCTTTTCCTTCTCTTTTGTATTTCATTTGGTGATATCTTGTTGTCTGGTACACCTACTAAACTCCTCAGTCCCAAATCCCAAGGTTGATCTTTCTTTACGTCTTTTTTCATTTCAATATCTTCACATAAATTTCTAGAAACATTTTTCGGTTTTTCAATCCTTTCGAAGGGCAATTGAATTTGACAGTCTTTTGGTGATGTGTTACATTTTCTTTTCAATGCAGGTTTTAGGGGCGTTTCAAATTTCAATGCACGTACATAACTTCGCCTGGGAGTACTTGAACTCTTTCTTTTGGGTGTTGACAAGACTTTAACTGCTGGAGTCACTTTACAAGTGGAGTTGAGGAAATCTAAACTTGAATTATTTTGTTTCGTTGCTGACGATGTTTCTTTATCAGATATTATTCTTGAGTAGAGGGTTTCTTTTAATATGCAAGGACTTTGTTTGGAAACTTTGTTTTTTGTTTTAGGAACTTCTGGAGAGGATTTTTCACATTTTTCAAGAACTTTAGGTTTTTTAGTGCCATGTTTGTACTTAGGTATTTCCAAAGAGTTTTTGCTGATTGGTTTTAGCACATTTTTATTTTTCTTGGAAGGTACTGGATTATCATTTACAACTACGAAAATGTTACTTGGTTCTTTGACTAAATAGAAGTCTTTCATGTTTCTGTTACTGCTGGTGTTGAGTTCAGTATCTTTACAAGTAACATCTACTTCATCACTTGCACCACTTGTATTCTGCTCTTCCCCAGAAACTTGATTTGTTATTGTTTCCTCACATGGCTCAGTAGTGTCTTCTCTTCTACTTCATCACTTGCACCACTTGTATTCTGCTCTTCCCCAGAAACTTGATTTGTTATTGTTTCCTCACATGGCTCAGTAGTGTCTTCTCTCTCAAGAACATGATCTGTGTTTCCTTCAGACAACACCTCTACATCAATATGTTCACTTTCAGCACCATCCTCATTTTCAGCATTTCGTTGTTCTACTATAGTTTCATCAGATGGTGGAATTACAATGACAGCATCCAAGTTGACTTCGTTGCTAAGGTTGAGGACTTGAGTTGTTTCATAGACTACATTGGTATCAAGTGGTTCTTCATTGATAATAAATTTAACCGAGTCATCTAACAAACTGTTCGCAGTAGGTTCTTGATGAGACTCTGCGACTTTCTCAATAGAGACATAGGATTGATTTCCAGGTGGATTATTTAGATTGTGTGAACTGTTTCCGAGTTCATTACTATTCTGAAGTTGAGGCAAATGGTTTTGTTCCATTTCATTTGAACTTGTACCGTGTTCTTTTTGTTGAACATTATTTATTTCGGTTTGGCCTGTAGCATTGTGTTCTATACTATTCAGATCAGTTTGGCACAAATTATTCGGTGTTGGCTCATGTTGAACATCTTTCTCGTTCATTTTACCTGAAGAAACATCATCACCATTTGATTCTATTCCGCGCCCATTGTCATCCAGTTCCTGACCATCATTTCTCATCTGCAATAGAGTTTCTTGAGGTACCACACTGTTATTACTATTCACCGCGTCCGTTGCGTCTTTTCCTGAACTAGTATCAGATTTATCGTTAGGAATTCCTACATCTTCAACATATGTCTGAAAACTTGCTGTCTCATGACCACTTATGTTAGATGTACACAGCATGGAAGATGGTGTATTCAGCGAATGAGCAGATGTGTCAATGGTATTAGACATGCATGGTTCACTTGTATTGTTTTCTATCACATCCTTGCTTTGTGCCTGATTTTGACTTGAAGTAGAATTATTGAACGAAATAAAATTGTCCAGTTTATACGGTGAATATTCAGTAAAGTTGTTGGCATTCGTTTTGTTAGTCATGTTCGTTTGGTGTTCACTTGTTGCACAATTGGTTATACTGCCTATTTTTGTTTGGTCTACCATGACAAGATTGTTACCTGGTTGTACTTCTTGCACAGCTGATTCATTTTGATTAGGCACTGGATTGGGTACTTGAACTATAATTTTATAAGGGTTATTGGTTTTCTTTGCGGGTTTGGCGTTTTGGGGAGGTTTGGGTTTGATTTTGGTGTACCGTTTGGAATGGCTCATCATTGGAGTGTTACTGCTAAGACATGGTTCATTTTGATTAGGCACTGGATTGGGTACTTGAACTATAATTTTATAAGGGTTATTGGTTTTCTGTGCGGGTTTGGCGTTTTGGGGAGGTTTAGGTTTGATTTTGGTGTACCGTTTGGAATGGCTCATCATTGGAGTGTTACTGCTAAGACATGGTGCTATACTTTGGTATGGACTGGGGGACTCGTAAATGTTTTATTTTTATCTTTAAACCTATGTAAACTAAATCGTATAATAGTTGTAAAAGTAATGGAGTGACAGTTTATAGAATTAGAGGACTAAAAATGGTGATAAAGAGGTAGGTAACTCCCAAAAACTGTTGATGTAAAGAAGTGTTACAGTAAGTTTTATTATTAGATTGTCTTATACTTTGAGAATAAGGTAACTTTATAATATATTCTCAAGAAGAATGAAGAAAGCAAACTAAGCCACCAAGGCAGGTAATGAAGATAACTTACTTGTAAGAGTGAGAGGTGCAATGGCCTGATGACAGCAATAGTAAGTTTTATTATTAGATTGTCTTATACTTTGAGAATAAGGTAACTTTATAATATATTCTTAAGAAGAATGAAGAAAGCAAACTAAGCCACCAAGCACCAAGGCAGGTAATGAAGATAACTTACTTGTAAGAGTGAGAGGTGCAATGGCCTGATGAGATTTAATGGGGGTGAGTATCATGTTGCCTAGGTACTTAACATTTATAACAAAAAATAATCACATAAAAAATAAAATAAGGGTCACAGCTTCTGGAACACCCTAGAGGCCTAGAGGAACCCTTTCTGTAGTTATTTTACTAAACATTGAGATCACCAATCAATTAATTGGGAATACAGTCAAACCTGGATAAAGAAGACTCGGATAAAGAGGAAAAAAATATTGTAGTCCCTTCATTTTTGACAAGGTACTCTAAAGAGTAGTTTTTTTTTTCAATATAAAGAGCAAAATATCCTTTGTGGTACGTCCCTGCAGCTTTATAATATATTCTTAAGAAGAATGAAGAAAGCAAACTAAGCCACCAAGGCAGGTAATGAAGATAACTTACTTGTAAAAGTGAGAGGTGCAATGGCCTGATGAGATTTAATGGGGGTGAGTATCATGTTGGCTTGTGAAACCATGGGGAGAAATATCAACGAAGTTCCCACTATGGGTTGCCCTGAAAGTAATGAGAAATAAGACAGTCAGACGAATTCAAATACGGATTTTGACTATCGGGCGAGCTAACTTCTATTTTTATCCAACACCTTTGAGCAGTTTTTAACACTTTTCCTTTTTTATCAGAAGTCATCCTCTGCAAATAGCTCTCAGGCAGATCAATAACAAAAATCAGTTAATAGAGGGAGAATATTGTGCAAGAATATCAGAAGTCATCCTCTGCAAATAGCTCTCAGGCAGATCAATAACAAAAATCAGTTAATAGAGGGAGAATATTGTGCAAGAATCATGCAAGTGAGCCTCTAGTTCTAGGGACTATTAGAGTACCTTAAGTCTCATTCAACACTCACCTAAATTATTAGCTCCAGGAGATCCCATGCCATTCTGATGGGTGGGAACTACAAACTGACCCATAGGTTGTGACTGTGACACAGGTCCCGAGGCATACTTGTATCCTGTCCCAGCTCCCGCATACACAGAGGCCCATCAGAATGGCATGGGATCTCCTGGAGCTAACAATTTAGGTGAGTGTTGAATGAGACTTAAGGTACTCTCTAAGAACTAGAGCCTCTTCACTTGCACGATTCTTGCACAATATTCTCCCTCTATTAACTGATTTTTGTTATTGATCTGCCTGAGAGCTATTTGCAGAAGATGACTTCTGATAAAAAGGAAAAGTGTTAAAAACTGCTCAAAGGTGTCGGATAAAAATAGAACTTAGCTTGCCTGATAGTCAAAATCCGTATTTGAATTCGTCTGACTGTCTTATTTCTCATTACTTTCAGGGCAACCCATAGTGGGAACTTCGTTGATATTAATACTGAAAACTTAGAAGATCAGGATGAGATAAATCTAAAGAAGAGAAGAGAAAGTTCTGTTGAAAATATCCTAGACGAGAACCAATTCAAACTTAGTAACACGAGGTGTGAAAACAAACAATGTACTACAGAAATAAAGGATCTTGAAAAGGTTCAAAACTATGAAAACCTGAAACCTAGTACAACATCACCAACAAAAATAAATACGACGCTAGGTTTCAGGTTTTCATAGTTTTGAACCTTTTCAATATCCTTTATTTCTGTAGTAAATTGTTTGTTTTCACACCTCGTGTTACTAAGTTTGTATTGGTTCTCCTCTAGGATATTTTCAACAGAACTTTCTCTTCTCTTCTTTAGATTTATCTCATCCTGATCTTCCAAGTTTTCAGTATTTTAGGTTTCAGGTTTTCATAGTTTTGAACCTTTTCAAGATCCTTTATTTCTGTAGTAAATTGTTTGTTTTCACACCTCGTGTTACTAAGTTTGAATTGGTTCTCCTCTAGGATATTTTCAACAGAACTTTCTCTTCTCTTCTTTAGATTTATCTCATCCTGATCTTCTAAGTTTTCAGAAAATACGATAGAACACTCCAATAGTATTCAAAGTGCAGGTGAGAAAAGAGATGAGCTATCACCTGAAACTAACAAAAGCAATGTGATAGAAACACAAGACACAATGTTAGAAGGAGAACAGATGAGTAATAATATTAAAAATACGATGGAACACTCCAATAGTATTCAAAGTGCAGGTGAGAAAACAGATGGGCTATCACCTGAAACTAACAAAAGCAATGTGATAGAAACACAAGACACAATGTTAGAAGGAGAACAGATGAGTAATAATATTGTACCATTAACAAAAGCAATGTGATAGAAACACAAGACACAATGTTAGAAGGAGAACAGATGAGTAATAATATTGTACCAAATATAGGAAATCGTCTAACAAAAGCAATGTGATAGAAACACAAGACACAATGTTAGAAGGAGAACAGATGAGTAATAATATTGTACCAAATATAGGAAATCGTGAAACCGGATTAAATTTATCTACTAGCAGTTCAGACAAAGAAAATTCATCTGCCATAGACATCATCATGAACTCTCATAATGAAAACAATCTTTCGTCTTCCAGTCATAATGTAACGCCAATGATAGAAACTGTAAATAATTCACCAGACAAGAGTAAAAACAGCCTACATGATTCCAAAGACATAAGCTCTAATTGTATTCTCAATCTTAGTGAAAATAGCCCCGAAAACCATAGTACAAATAATGAAAAGCCTAGTATTGTAGATAAAACAATAGTAAATGAAATTCCTAGTGATGACGATGTAGAAGATAATAAATTATTTTTGTCGATATCACATCAAGATAACAAGAGTAAATCTACACCACTATCTAACAACGTGAATCTGTCAGACCAAAGTGATAGTACAAAGAACTTGAGTTGTACAATAGAAGTTTTCATTGGTGAAATCAAACTTGATCTGTCAATTTCAGTATTATGTCTCTTTCTTGTGTTTCCTTTCTTCGATTCATTTACAGCATTCTGATTGAGTTGCTTGAGTTTTTCATTTTCTGACATACAATCGTCTAGAAAGGTGGAGATTTTATCTAAATTTACTTGGGCTAAATGATTATGCTCTTCAGATTCTATATCATCTTTTTCTGTATCAGTTTCATGACACGATGTATTTTTGTCCGATTGATTGTGGTATCCATTAGTTGTTCAGGTGGGCCTTCTGATCGAAGTGGGGAACTGTGCGGTCGACTCTTTGATGGTGTTTTCTCTGAGAAAGGGAGGAATGATTAATAAATACGAAAATGTTCATTGCACAGTGTGACAGGTAAAGTACAAAGTGTTAGCCTAGTTAGTTTAAAGGGTAGAATGTGTCCCTTGTATGCACTATATTGTTGGTTCAATTCTCACCCAAGGCAAATTTTATCCTAAGTAGATAAGATTCATTCTTGGAGTGGCTTTCTTCTATGCTGTCCTCATTATCTCCTTGATTTCAGGTAGGTACTTAAGACCTCTATTGTCACAATTTCATCTATATAAAAAAAGCAAAGTACTTTCAGAAACCACTCTCTGGCCATGTTCAAAGATATAAAGGACTTACGAGGTGACACAGGTTTCCGAGGAGTTCTAGACTTGTTTGGTGACAGTACAAAGCTAGATAGAAACCCCTCTTCACGACATACAATTGTCTAGAAAGGTGGAGATTTTATCTAAATTTACTTGGGCTAAATCATGACACGATGTATTTTTGTCCAATTGATTGTTTTTGTTAAGGCCATTGATATCTTCATGTAAACTATTTGACTCTTGTAATGTCTGTGGTATACTCTGGTTGGAAGTACCTGATTGTACATTTACGTCACCGTTGACTTCGCGAGTTTAGAGGGTAGAATGTGTCCCTCGCATGCACTAAATTGTTGGTTCAATTCCCACCCAAGGCAAATTTTATCCTAAGTAGATAAGATTCATTCTTGGAGTGGCTGGCTTTCTTCTATCCTGTCCTCATTATCTCCTTGATTTCAGGTAGGTACTTGAGACCTCTATTGTCACAATTTCTTCTATATAAAAAAAGCAAAGTACTTTCAGAAACCACTCTCTGGTCATGTTCAAAGATATAAAGGACTTACGAGGTGACACAGGTTTCCGAGGAGTTCTAGACTTGTTTGGTGACAGTACAAAGCTAGATAGAAACCCCTCTTCATACATCTCTACACATAAGTCATCAAATATGTCATCACTTGCTGTATTTTTGGCCACTTCTTGTACAATATCATTGATGTCATGACTGGATCCTTGGAGAGTTTTCTTATTGAGCTCCTCAGCTATCTTCTGAGCGCTATCTTCTGAGCTAATAGCTCTGATACAGTGTCTTTGTTCTCGAATACATCAACCAGAATCTGTGGGGGAAAAATTAATTATTTCTTTGGGTAAGTCAACTCAACAAAACCCAAACTACTTACCTACAATAGAAACCAAAAGATTTCTTTTTCCATCAACATACTAAATTGCTCAAATTAGTTCAACCTAAACCAAGTTTAATGGGGGAAAAATTAATTATTTGTTTGGAAAATTCAACACAACAAAACCCAAACCTACTTACCTACAATAGAAACCAAAAGATTTCTTTTTCCATCAACATACTAAATTGCTCAAATTAGTTCAACCTAAACCAAGTTTAATCTGAAATAGTGGTCTCAGAAGAACTCTCACATTACCTTCTTGTCCTTTTCAGTCAACTTTTTCAACACATTTTCATCCTGAAACAACAAAGTTAAAACAAATCATTATTTTGAGTAGAGTTTAACTTTGGAAAAATAGAGGGAAATTGTAAGACAAAAGGTCTGGGACATACAACAGCTAAATTTTAAGAGAGAGAACCTTTATCCTGGAAAATCCTGTTGCAAATAAGTAGGTAAGCCATTCTCTCCCCCCCCCCCCCCAAATGACTGTTTTCAGAAGAACTCTCACATTACCTTCTTGTCCTTTTCAGTTAACTTTTTCAACACATTTTCATCCTGAAACAACAAAGTTAAAACAAGTCATTATTTTGAGAAGAGTTTAATTCTGAAAAAATAGGGGGAAAATTGTAAGACAATATTACATAGACAGAAAAGGTCTGGGACATACAACAGCTATATTTTAAGAGAGAGAACCTTTATCCTGGAAAAATGTTGGTAAGCCATCCCCCCCCCTCAAATGACTGTTAATATTGTATTTTAACGAAAAAGTCAGAGGAACACTAAATAAAAGGTGTCTTTATATTTACTTACATGATTCTCTTGAACACAAGGCTTTACATTGGCATTATTGTCATTATTTTGAGTAGAGTTTAACTCTGGAAAAATAGAGGGAAATTGTAAGACAATATTACATAGACAGAGAAGGTCTGGAACATACAACAGCTATATTTTAAGAGAGAGAACCTTTATCCTGGAAAATCTTGTTGCAAATAAGTAGGTAAGCCATTCCCCCCCCTCCCCCTCCAAATGACTGTTAATATTGTATTTTAAGGAAAAAGTCAGAGGAACACTAAATAAAAGGTGTCTTTATATTTACTTACATGATTCTCTTGAACACAAGGCTTTACATTGGCATTATTATCTTCTGAGCTAATAGCTCTGACACGGTGTCTTTGTTTTCAAATACATCAACCAGAATCTGTAGGGAAAAAATGAATTGTTTCTGTTGGAAAAGTCAACACAACGAAACCCAAACCTACTTACCTACAATAGAAACCAAAAGATTTCTTTTTCCATCAACATACTAAATTGCTCAAATTAGTTCAACCTAAACCAAGTTTAATCTGAAATAGTGGTCTCAGAAGAACTCTCACATTACCTTCTTGTCCTTTTCAGTCAACTTTTTCAACACATTTTCATCCTGAAACAACAAAGTTAAAACAAATCATTATTTTGAGTAGAGTTTAACTTTGGAAAAATAGAGGGAAATTGTAAGACAAAAGGTCTGGGACATACAACAGCTAAATTTTAAGAGAGAGAACCTTTATCCTGGAAAATCCTGTTGCAAATAAGTAGGTAAGCCATTCTCTCCCCCCCCCCCTCCAAATGACTGTTAATATTGTATTTTAAGGAAAAAGTCAGAGGAACACTGAATAAAAGGTGTCTTTATATTTACTTACATGATTCTCTTGAACACAAGGCTTTACATTGGCATTATTTGTTGAGGTAGCTTTTCGTTGAACGGCTGTTGGTGTTACTTTAGGCTTTGTGTGAGATGTCAACTGTTGAACATGTTTTAACAGCATGTCTAATTGTTCGAGAAGATTTTTGTCTTTCATAATTGCTTTGTCAATTTTAAATTGTGCACATTTTTGTTCCACTAGAATCAAACAATATGTAAATTGATTGATTTATTTCCAACTCGTACCTACGACTCGTAGTTTTTTCCTTTTTGTGTCTTCGTTTTACATTATACCGACTGAACAAATTCACAGTTTCTGTGTTGTTTTCGTCCCGTTTCGTGCATAATTTACGTTAAGTGAGGTTGTATTTAATGGACCATATAAGTAAGCTTGATATCATAAGATACACAAGGTGATGGTGGATATTAGATAGGTATAGGTAATAGTTTTATCCCCCATGGCAGTGCAATAGTCCTAAACTAAAATGGACACAGCACACAAGGGATCAAGAAGAGAATCCCCCATCTATGAGTCATCCTTTTGGGATACCATTCTTGACAATCCACTAAAAACACCCTCCTCTATTATATTATTCCTGGAACAACCATTGTAATTCATGAGGGTACTAATACTTAGGCATGAGACTACCATAGGCAGTACACCCTCTTCCTTCTTCTCATCCACCTGCTCTTCCTCATCTTCCTCTCACTCCTCCTTCTCCTCCTCTTCTTCCTCCTTTTCCTTCTACACAAATAAAACGTCTATTTCACTATTTCTATGACTTTTGTGACCTATGTCTATTATAATCCGTTACTGGTTTTTCCGATCACCTGACGGACGGACTTTGAAAATGAAGGAGCCAATCGAAAAGAAGTTAGTAGATACGGCAAGGAGGTACCTACATTCGAAAGTAGGTAGTACACAGGTAGGTAGAACAAGTAGGTAGGTAACTAACTTAGAGAGTAGCTATCGTACATACATAGGTAGAAGAAGGGCAAGTATGTAGGTACCTTCAAAAAGTAGGGGGTAGGAGGTACCCAATACCCATCTACTTACAAGAGTGATTGATTTTCAGCTCAGACGCTAACTACATTCTTTATTATTTTTCCGAAGAAAGAATGAAAAATTAAAAGCAAGGCGCTGGAGAGAGGGTAGAAGACATTATTGAAGGTAATTAATTATGTAGTTTGACATTTCGACTCTGCACTTCTTCTTCTTTGCCTAATCCCATGTTCAGATAGTGTTTTTTGTCAGCCTCAAGGTAATTGTTTTGGACTGACATTAAGTTTTGGCTAGTTACAAAGGATGCCCTTCACACTCAACCTTTGCTATTGCTTTAGCAAAGGAAATTTCTGGCTGGTACCCTCACTGTTTAAAGTCTTCCAGCTAATTAGCAACTGTTTACTAGGATTGTGCCCAATTTACTAAATACCCTCTTGTCTCTTGTATGCAGAGCTATCTCATTTGTAATCTTACCGTAAATCAATTTACAAATGTCTGATGAAACTAGTTCGTAGATCTGAAGATCCATGATTGTGTTTGTAAAAGTAGTAGCTTTCCAGGCTCTTACTGGGGCCGAATGAGAAAATGCCCGAAGAAACTTTAAGCTGTCAGCTCCCATGGCGTAGTGGTCACTGCACTCGCCTTGCACGCGGGAGATCCGGGTTCGATTCCCGGCGGGGTCAAAAAAAAAAAAGAAAAATACACAGATGCTGGAAACAAAAGAAGGTTGCACCAGTTTCCGTCACTGAAGTTAAGTGACGTTGCCCGTGGTTGGTATCTGGACGGGATACCGTCTGAGATAACACGAGGAATTTATTAGCTGTCAAACTTTTTACTTTCCTTATCCTATAGGAAGGAAAGTAATGTAATCGGGTCAAAATTTCGATGGTCAGTTTTTAGTGCCAAAACACGTGTTCTAGGGATCTGATTAGTCCAAAATCAGTTTGGTACAGTAACAAGTTCCAAATTACCAATCTTCATTCTTTGATCATGTCATCATGTTACAGGTTGGTGGTGGTAATCTGGTAATGTACAGCTGTGCACACTCTGGCGTTGGAACTGAATATTTTCTCAATATAACTAGGTACCAAACTTCTGACTGAAACGGTCTAACTAACTTTAATATTAAATTTATAATATAAAGTTTCAAAGTTTAGACCAAAAAGTTCAAAAATTTGTTTGTGTTTTGTTGATCGACAGAAGTTTATTTGATCAGCTGATTGTACTTTTCGCGGATTTTCTCTAGCGATCATGTTGCGCTCTGTGGAATTTTCCGGCACTACAGAGGAGCAACGGCAACTAGATCGTTTGGCCGGCAACAGTGCCTCCATTTATGACCAACTATTGTTTTCTAGAACAATAAAATATTGAATTTAGAGCCAATGAACCAAACTCCAAAGAGGGTGTTTTTTATGTGATATTATCCTCCTGACGCCCGATGTCCACACGTGTGGACATATTCAATGTAGTCGTAGAAGCCCGAGAAAAAATTACTGCTTGTAGTCTCAAAATTTACCTTTTTCTTTGAAAGAACAAAGCAAACGGAATAAAGTGTAAAAATGATAGGTAAGTCAACATATTATACCTACGAAATGATAGGTAAGTCATATACCTACGAAATGATAGGTAAGTCAACCTATACCTACGACATAAATAGATAATTATGTAGGTACCGGTATTTCATAGTCAATTGAACAGACAGTATGGGTGTCCCACTCAAAGAATAGGTACCCACTACTTACCCGATAGGCCAGCGATTCCCAAACTGGGGGGCCGCGAAGGATTTCCAGGGGGCCGCGGTGTCCCATGGCGGAATTTCTGAAAATGTATATTACGAGGGGAAAATAATAAATAAATAAAAAGTTCGTAAAGTTAAAATGGAGTCACATAAAATATAGTATGTAATAGGGGCCTCGGCTCCTTCACAATTGAAAAAAAAAAAGAAAGAAAGAAGAAGAAGAAGAAGAAGAAGAAGAAGAAGAAGAAGAAAAATTGGGCCGCGTAGAAAAAAGTTTGGGAACTGCTGCGATAGGCTATTATAAGGGTGCTTACCTTTAGTGTAGGTTGGGTAGGGTAGGTACCTATGTCAATATAAAATTCCCTTTGACTATTTGACATTGATACGAATTTTCTTTGTGATAGGATAAGTTGATAACATTGTCATTTGATGTCAAGATATACCTCCACAGCCCAAACCTCATTCCCTCTCCCTCCTGTTGACAAGAGGGTTAATTTACCCAAATCTACGAGCTTTTGAAAACTTTGTATGAACGCCGTGTAAATATTAGAGTATGCAACGTGCAATGGAAACTCTGGTGGAGATGATTGGTTCACTTTTCTTTACCTACCCAATAATAGTAGTCTGAGGCAAAAGAAGCCTTCCCTAAAGATTGTCAAGCTCTAAGTCACTCTTCCTCTTTTTCTGGCCTTTCTCCATTGTGAACCCCAAAATAGTCAGATACCATCCACGCACGACGTTGCTTCAGCCGTTTTGGGACACAATACATGAAGACACCAATCGACAGGTACCGTACTCTAGTGGCGTATAAACGAACTAAATATCTTCCTTTCATCTTTAGGAGTTCGAATTTTTTTTTCATCAAATCAACTTCGAAATTTCGAACTAGAAATTTGAGTTGATGAAAAGATTTCGTGCCGGGCTATCGCGTGAGTTGAAGTTTTTTTTCATCAAATCAACTTCGAAATTTCGAACTAGAAATTTGAGTTGATGAAAAGATTTCGTGCCGGGCTATCGCGTGAGTTGAAACTGTGACAAGTTATTTTTTTTCCGACTCGTACGACTCGTAGTTTTTTCCATTTTGTGTTTTCGTTTTACATTATACCGACTGAACAAATTCACAGTTTCTGTGTTGTTTTCGTCCCGTTTCGTGCATAATTTACGTTAAGTGAGGTTTACCAGTGTTTGTTTCAGATAATTAGATAGGTAGGTAACCACCTTACCTGTAACTGCTTCTTCTTACTTACCTATTTAGAGGTACCTAACACTACCTACTCTAGGTACCTAGGTTTAGAAAGAACATACATTTAGAAAGAAGTTTCTTTCTTTTTAGCAGAGGGAAAATGTAAAAACGAAGGCCGTTTTGTCCTGAAACCAAAGAGAAAAGAGGACAACCACCTTACCTGTAATTACTTATTCTTACTTACCTATTTAGAGGTACCTAACACTACCTAGTCTAGGTACCTAGGTTTAGAAAGAACATAAATTTAGAAAGAAGTTTCTTTCTTTTTAGCAGAGGGAAAATGTAAAAACGAAGGCCGTTTTGTCCTGAAACCAAAGAGAAAAGAGGACAGGACAAGAGAAAGCCAGCCGTTCCTAGAACGAACCTTACCATGTTTAGGATAAAGTTCTCCCCGGGCGGGAATCGAACCCACGACCTAGCGGTTACAAGGCCGGAGTGCTACGTTTCAGACAATCCTAGAGCTATGATTACTACAGGTCACATTCTTTGGTCTTTTACTACCAATTTACCTTGAAGAGAAAAGAGGACAGGATAGGAGAAAGCCAGCCGTTCTTGAAACGAACCTTATCTATGTAGGATAAAGTTCTCCCCAGGTGGGAATTGAACCCACAACCTAGCGGTTACAAGGCCGAACCTTTCAGACAATCTTAGGGCTATGATTACTACAGGTCACATTCTTTGGTCTTTTACTACCCTTCTACCTTTTTCTTTGAAAGAACAAAGCAAACGGAATAAAGTGTGAAAATGATAGGTAAGTCAACATATACCTACGAAATGATAGGTAAGTCAACCTATACCTACGACATAAATAGATAATTATGTAGGTACCGGTATTTCATAGTCAATTGTTTTTCTCTTGTACTTACCTATTTTTTTGGGATACTTACACCGAGTTTGGAGAACTTTCTGGTGGATTTGATGGAGAGGAGTGATAGTAGCTGACGGTAAGTGAAAAGTGACCTCCCTATTTATTACCTGAGGCACATAGCCTGTCTGATTAAAAATAAAAAAAAATGTCCACCGCGAAAACCTTTCAAACAATCAGAAGGCGAATTCGTTACTCGTACTGTGTGTATAAACATATTTCCCCGATTAATTCACCTCGCTAAATTTTATGACTTGGCTGAGATTCGAACCACCAACCTCCAGATCCGAAGTCCACCGCGCTAACCACTACACTACTGAGATTGGCCCTCAGGGGAGAAGACAAATCTCTTACACCACGGTGTCTGACAAGGTTAAAACCTCAGTACACTACTCCCTTGAGTCCTAAGTCAACATATACCTACGAAATGATAGGTAAGTCAACCTATACCTATACGACATAAATAGATAATTATGTAGGTACCGGTATTTCATAGTCAATTGAACAAACAGACAGTATGGGTGTCCCACTCAAAGAATAGGTACCTACTACCTACCCGATAGGCCAGCGATTCCCAAACTGGGGGCCGCGAAGGATATCCAGGGGGCCGCGGTGTCCCATGGCGGAATTTTTGAAAATGTATATTATGAGGGGAAAAGCAAAAAAGCTCGTAAAGTTAAAATTGAGTCACATAAAATATAGTACAGGGGGCCTCGGCGCCTTCACAAAATAAATAAATAAACAACAGTTAGTGGCGTAGCGTGGCTTAAGATCAAACTCAAGAAAAGTCCGTCTTTAAAATTGCGAAAAATTACTTCTGATGAGCTATACTAAACTTACAAAGGCTAAAAACAGAGTAGAGTGGAGAGCGAGCATAGAGCTTTTGCTTCCAGTTCTATGCGGTTCGAAGTCGTCGCTTCCAACTTCCCTCTAATTGCTCAATGCTCTCCGATCTACTCTGTTTTAGCCTAAGGCGCGTTTCACACTGAGGTAACACGTCGCAAGTAGCAAGTCGCAAGATGCTACCGCTTACGTCCTGAATCATGTTCAAAGAAACATGAACTTTCACATTGGAGTAACAACTAACAAAACATGTGACAATAAAAATGAACTGCATAGGTATCAAAAAATATTTTTTCCCACAAACAATCACAAGTAGCAACTAACAAAACTCCAGACTGTTGGTGTTGAAGT
>NW_007378759.1:43300-46079 GCF_000475195.1 Diaphorina citri
AACAAAGGTGTAGACACATAAAAAGAAGAAAAAAAAAGTCGAAATTTCAACCATTTTTTTTTTTTTTTTTTTACAATTATCGACAAAGAAACACATAATAATTAAAGAAGGTTGCACCAGTTTCTGTCACTGAAGTTAAGCAACGTTGCCCGTGGTTGGTATCTGGACGGGAAACCGTCTGAGATAACACGAGGAATTTATTAGCTGTCAAACTTTTTTTTGACTTGGGGAGGCGGAGGGCTACCGCGCTCCTTAATTAATTTACCACGAGGATTTATTATCTTTTTTTTCTTTTTTTTTTACTTACTGACCAATACCAAGGATCTGTAATTTTTGATACACCCTGTGGGTATAGGTATTGTTTATATTTTTATTATTACACGGAAGATGTTGTACAACAGGTACCTCTAGTCTTGAATGGCGGTGCTTTTAATTTGTTTGATATTAATGGAAGTTTTTCTTCTTTTCGTCTTGATAAATTGTAGTGGAGCAAAATGTTTGAATGAACTCATCAAGCCTAGTGCCGGAGGGATGTGACATTGGTGGGGTTGAAAAAGAAAGCACAATAGGGGTTCAGACTTCAGTGTCGTATTTCACAAGCCAGTCTTGTAAAAGTGTGGAAGTAATGTATAACATTGTATTAACTGATAACAGTGATAAGAATAGAGGAAGTGGTGGTATTATGGAACATGCTGGTAATGTGGAACACCACAATATCTCGCTTAATAGGTGGTGCACTCTGTCGGAAACTAATTTAAATTATTCCTCTTTCAATTTAAATCAGTCTTGTAAACAAAAACTAAATCAGATGTTTTTATTTTTAGTGCAATAGCGCGACAAAATTTTGTAGCATCTCCAAAACTTATCTCATCTGCCTTGTAATTGCTAGGTCACGGGTTCTACATATAATTCCCGGGTGGGGGGAATTTATTGTAAACAGATAAAGTCGGTTTCCGAACGGCTGGCTTTCTTCCACCCTGTCCTCCTTCTCCCTTCAGCCAGCCTAGTTAGCTTAGTTGGTAGTGCGTCTGCCTTGTAAGCGCTAGGCCGCGGGTTCGATTCCTGCCGGGGGCGGATTTTATCCTGATGGGATAACGTTCGTTCTCGGAACGGCTGGCTTTCTCCTATCCTGTCCTCCTTCTCTCTTCGCTTTCGGGACGATAAGACTTTAGCAGTTACAGTTCCCTCTATACTCCTTCTCTCTTCGCTTTCGGGACGATAAGACTTTAGCAGTTACAGTTCCCTCTATAAAACCTCTTTTCCTTCCCCCCATTTTCTTCACGACTAAAGAGTAAGGATTGGGAAGTAGTGGAACAGGCCACTGGTTGAGGTTATCGGATAGGAAGGGAAAATTCGGGACTTGAGGAGTAGGGAAGTTTGTGGGAGAAACGTGGGACGTTAGAGGTAGAAATGGGAAAGATTTGTGAGAAATGGGGAATATGTTCTAGTTTTCATTAAAATGTGGTTCTGGTTGTGAATTATTTATCAACATTTTCATCTCTCTCTCTCCTTCCCATTTTTACCCTTTCTCTTTCCTCCCTCGATCTCCTTTTCTCTCTTCCTTCTCTAATTTCTGTCTTCCTGCCCGGGTTCTTCCTCTTTTTTCTTTTTCTCTCTCTTTCTTCCCCTCTCCCTCTCTCTTGAATTTCTGTGTTATTTTGTACCCTTCTCAGATACGAATACATACCTATGTACCTATTAAGAGACAGACAGACAGACTATGTAGTCGGTATTAGTCATTTCTTAGTCATAGTTCTTCCTTTCCTTTCATTTCTACAAATTCCCAGAACCCAGAGCGGCCTGGTTTCGTTCTTCTTTCCAATGTACATAATATATTATACCTACTTTTACTTTTTTCGAGGCAGATACCAGTCTGCCTATTAGTATTTCGAGAGATACCTGTATATCGGTACCTACAGGTCGTAAAATCCATCACCAATCCACCTTATGGATTGCGTGACATCAATGCTGCTTCTTGTTTACAAATGAGTTTTTTTTTTTTTTTTTTTTTTTTTTTTTTTTTTATTTTGTGTCAGCAAACAAACGAACAAACATACAGATAAAGTAGGTACCTAATAATTCAATAGTACATCAATATTCGATAGTATATCAATAATTCGTTATACCTATTTATACAAAAGTGGTCCCTTCCATATTGCCGTCCAAAGAAAACCGACCAAATTGTTTACCAACTTGTCTGACATAGAAGTTAAGAAACTTGGGATTTGCTGATAAAAATTGAGGACAAAAAGAACTTTTCTAGAGAAAAAAACATCACCCAAGTAAGCGCAACTGATCTATTGTTTACCAACTTGTCTGACATAGAAGTTAAGAAACTTGGGATTTGCTGATAAAAATTGAGGACAAAAAGAACTTTTCTAGAGAAAATTTAACTTTGTTGGACAGCAATTCGATGCTAAAAAGAGGGGGACCCTGCTAAAAAAAGTAAAAAGAAATTCTCGAGAAACAGGTTAGGTTTACATTTTTTTTTTCCAAACATGTACTTTTTGTTTTATTTTTAACAAATAAATATTGCAGAAAATTACAACAACAAAGAATAACAAGAAAATAAAGAAAGGGGTATGTTCATTAATTTTCTTTGTGAAAAATATATTTTAAAATACATAATACATATAGAAAAATTCAACTGACAAGATAAAAGTCAAGAATTGGGAAAGCAAGTATAGGTAGGTAGAAAAAGAAGAGGGAGAAGAGGGAGAAGAAGAAGAAGAAGAAGAAGAAGAAGAAGAAGAAGAAGAAGAAAAAAAAAAAAAAAAAA
>NW_007378759.1:46089-63042 GCF_000475195.1 Diaphorina citri
AGTAACCATGCTGGCACCGGTCGCTATGCGCATTTATATGTCATAGCTACTCATTTTCCTCACGAGGCTGAGTGGGCCCCGCACACGCAGTCACGGAATCAATCATTTGCATGATACAAATTTCTTGACCCCGCCGGGAATCGAACCCGGGTCTCCCGCGTGCACCACGGAATCAATTATTTGCATGATACAATTTCTTGGCCCCGCCGGGAATCGAACCCGGGTCTCCCGCGTGCAAGGCGAGTGCAGTGACCACTACGCCATGGGAGCTGACGCCATTCCCCCGGGAATCGAACCCGGGTCTCCCGCGTGCAAGGCGAGCGCAGTGACCACTACGCCATGGGAGCTGAAGATTGGATTTCCTCACGAGGCTGAGTGGGCCCCGCAACAGCCAGTCACGGGATCAATCATTTGCATGATACAAATTTCTTGACCCTGCCGGGATTCGAACCCGGGTCTCCCGCGTGCAAGGCGAGCGCAGTGACCACTACGCCATGGGAGCTGACTGAAACGAGGCAGGGAATCGAACCCGGGTCCTGCGTTCAAGGCGAGCGCAGTGACCACTACGCCATGGGAGCTGACAGACCACAATCATATGTAATTAAGTAATAGGTTTGTAGGAGTAGCTCAAAATTGTTCGACAATTCGACCACAATAATAAAATTATGTAGGTAGGTAAGTACTTTGAGGTAAAGAGACTCTTTAATTCTATTCGAGCTGTATAATTAGTTAATAAATTAGTAAGCACTACTGTTACAAGAGGTTGACAAGTGTAATTTACGTTGTTAACCTAGGAGAAAAATTCGATTTTTTATTCATATTTTTCCTCGTTGGTACTTAACTTATCAAGTGTGACCTTTTCTACCTCTATAGTTCATCCAGATCAATATGACAGCAATGAGTCATCAACCCAAAATGAAGGAACCAATCAGATTGCAGGAAATCCTTACGTTGACATATTTTTTCTCGTAGGTACTTAACTTATCAAGTGTGACCTTTTCTACCTCTAGGTCAAATAACTTCAACTTCATAGGTAATAATAAGTAGGTACCTACTTTACTTAAGTACGTAAGTAGGTGCTTTGAAAAAAAAAGTCTACCCTCTCTTGTTTTTTCTTCGGACATACTCGAAGTTTGTTAAGTGCTGGTGCGTTTTAGACAGTTTTTCCTCGTGTTGGTTTTTCACTTTTTCTCCGTTGGATATTTTTACTCTCCTTGACTTGTACTTACCTATTTTTTGGATACTTATACAACGAGTTTGGAGGACTGTCTGGTTGATTTGATGGAGAGGAGTGATAGTAGCTGACGGTAAGTGAAAAGTGACCTCCCTATTTATTACCTGAGGCACCTAGCCTGTCTGATTAAAAAAAAAAAAGGCCACTGCGAAAACCTTTCAAACAATTAGAAGGCGAATTCGTTACTCGTACTGTGTGAAACTATAAACATGTTTCCCCTATTAATACACCTCGCTAAATTTTATGACTTGGCCGAGATTCGAACAACCAACCTCCAGATCCGAAGTCCACCGCGCTAACCACTACACCACTGAGATTGGCCCTCAGGGGAGAAGACAAATCTCTTACACCACGGTGTCTGACAAGGTTAAAACCTCAGTACACTACTCCTACTCCCTTGAGTATAAAATCCCCAACAGTTAGTGGCGTAGCGTGGCTTAAGATCAAACTCAGGAAAAGTCCGTCTTTAAAATTGCGAAAAATTACTTATGATGTGCTATACATACTAAACTTACCAAGGCTGAAAACAGAGTAGAGTGGAGAGCGAGCATAGAGCTTTTGCTTCCAGTTCTATGCGGTTCGAAGTCGTCACTTCAAACCTCCCTCTAATTGCTCAATGCTCTCCGATCTACTCTGTTTTAGCCTAAGGCGCGTTTCACACTGAGGTAACACGTCGCAAGTAGCAAGTTAACAGTGGCGTAGTGTGGCTTAAGATCAAACTCAGGAAAAGTCCGTCTTTAAAATTGCGAAAAATTACTTCTGATGAGCTATACTAAACTTACCAAGGCTAATAAAACCATGTAAAAACAGAGTAGAGTGGAGAGCGAGCATAGAGCTTTTGCTTCCAGTTCTATGCGGTTCGAAGTAGTCGCTTCCAACTTCCCTCTAATATTGCTCAATGCTCTCCGATCTACTCTGTTTTAGCCTAAGGCGCGTTTCACACTGAGGTAATACGTCGCAAGTAGCAAGTCGCAAGATGCTACGTAGCATGCATCTTCAAAGACCAGACCATTATTTCAAATGAAACCTTCCTCACTGAGGATACATGCGGTAGCACCTACAAAACTCAGACTGTTGGTGTTGAAGTAACACTGTTACTTGTTTCCGGCGGTTTCCAAGTAGCAACCATGTCATAACTCAGTGAGGAAGGTTTGTCCATTTGGAATAATGGTCTGAACATAGATGCAATGTACGTAGCATCTTGCGACTTGCCACGCTTGCGACGTGTTACCTCAGTGGTGAAAGCCGCCTAAGGATGAATAATAATAATTTCTAGGAATTTGTAAGCAAGCGAGCTTCCTTACAAATTGTATTCACCAGTGGCGTAGCGTGTATGTATGGCGTGTATGGCGGCCATACAACTCAAAAGTTCACTCTAATGCCCATAAATATTAATGGCATGTACTGTGATGGGACTTGGTAGACCTGTGCATGAGCCCAACACGCCCTATACTTGAATTTAGACCACGCTACGCCACTGATTCTCATTATAGAATCAGAAGGGGGGGGGGGGGTTAACTCTCGTACTTTTCGCTGCTCATGTGTAATACTGCATTTCAAGTATTACACACAGCCTACACGTCTGCACCTCTCATCCGCTTCTCCAGTGTCTGTCTATAAGTCTAGATCTCCAGTGTCTGTCTATAAGTCTAGATCTCCAGTGTCTGTCTATAAGTCTAGATCTCCAGTGTCTGTCTATAAGTCTAGATCTCCAGTGTCTGTCTGTGTGTTCTTCTCATTTATCAACATTGTCCCTTCTATCAACTCTTCATCTTTCCATGAACACTTCGAGAGTGATTTAATTCTTTAATTAAAACAAACTAGAATACAATGTAAACAACTGGAGATAGATATTTATGTAAGAGCGCTATGTAAATTCCATATTTTCATAGATTTCAATGTAAAATAAGCAGTGGCGTGTGATGACCATTTGTCTGTCTATAAGTCTAGATCTCCAGTGTCTGTCTGTGCGTCTGTCTGTGTGTTCTTCTCATTTATCAACATTGTCCCTTCTATCAACTCTTCATCTTTCCATTAACACTTCGAGAGTGATTTAATTCTTTAATTAAAACAAACTAGAATACAATGTAAACAAAACTGGAGATAGATATTTATGTATGAGCGCTATGTAAATTCCATATTTTCATAGATTTTAATGTAAAGTAAGCAGTGGCGTGTGATGAGATTATCGAAAGGCGAATCTATAAAAGTACAATCTTACAAAATAAACCCGTGTGACGATCTGCTGATTCCAGATTGGAAGTTGGATAAACACTTACAACCCGTTCACACTGCACGAATTTTTCTTCTTCCAAATGTGAGCACACTAATTACTGTCTATTTTTTATTTGTATACTCCTCGGGGCCGCCTTTGAGAAAATTTCGTGACGAAGAAAAATTGTAAAAAAAAAATCATTTCCTGTATTGCGAAGGAAAGTCGTGCTTTCCTAGTTCTCATACAGTCATACATCCCACGCCACTGGCTATGTAAAAAAAATGTATTTTATATTTTCATAGATTTTAATGTAAAATGTATACATGTTTACATGGAACTCAATGTAAATAATTTACATAGACCATAGACCATTGTGCTGGGGACAGGCCTGAGATGGTGAGTGAATTTTAAAATTTTGCAAAAAAAGAAAAAAACTGAAACATGCTTTTCCTATTATTTCTTCCCCCTCTCCGTCTCTCTCTCTCTCTCTCTCTCTTTTCTAGTTTTCATTAAAATGTGGTTCTGGTTGTGAATTATTTATTAACATTTTCATCTCTCTCTCTCCCTCCCATTTTTACCCTTTCTCTTTCCTCCCTCGATCTCCTTTTCTCTCTTCCTTCTCTAATTTCTGTCTTCCTGCCTGGGTTCTTTCTCTTTTTTCTTTTTTTCTCTCTTTCTTCTTCTTCCTCTTCCTCTCTCTTGAATTTCTGTGTTATTTTGTACCCTTCTCAGATAGGAACGAATACATACCTATGTACCTATCAAGAGACAGTCAGACTATGTAGTCGGTATTAGTCATTTCTTAGTCATAGTTCTTCCTTTCCTTTCATTTCTACGAATTCCCAGAACCCAGAGTGTCCTGGTTTCGTTCTTCTTTCCAATGTACATAATATATTATACCTACTTTTATTTTTTTCGAGGCAGATACCAGTCTGCCTATTAGTATTTCGAGAGATACCTGTATATCGGTACAGGTCGTAAAATCCATCACCAATCCACCTTATGGATTGCGTGACATCAATGCTGCTTCTTGTTTACAAATGAGTTTTTTTTTTTTGTTTTTTTCATGATGATGTCGTCATGACTTTGTTCATGTCACGGAGATTCGTGAAGACATGAATTATTCATGTCATCGACGTACATATCGGTGGAAAAATATCGATAGTTCCAAAGCAGTATCGAACTCAGAATATCGGCATATCGATAGGCAGCAAACAAACGAACAAACATACAGATAAAGTACCTAATAATTCAATAGTACATCAATATTCGATAGTATATCAATAATTCGTTATACTTATTTATACAAAAGTGGTCCCTTCCATATTGCCGTCCAAAGAAAACCGACTAAATGGAGGAGTTGCAAATGGGTAAAAATTATAGATAAATGGTCTATTCCTATGTAAAAAGTTGGGAAAAATTTAAATCTGAGGTCAAAACTCCGAAAAAATAACTGTAAACGATCGAAAATTCAATTTTTATTTTCCGTTCTAATGAGATGTGTGACGTCAGACTTAACGCAGTTGCTATTTTCGTCCGCTAGGTAGTGCCAGTAGGTATGCAAGCGCGCTAGCAGAGGAGCAGAAAGAACTGCGCAGAAACGTATGCGCACAAACACATTAATGCGTTGCCTGCAAGGGAGCTTTGCTCGGGACATTTGATGTGACGTCATCGCCTACGGGAGCGTATGCCGTGACGTCAAAGTTCACGATTTACCGGCATTTTTTTAATCGATTTATCTCGGGATCTAAAAGTCGTAGAAGAAAAAGAAAAATTCCGTTGGTCCTCATTTTTCATGCTCTATGACTTTGAAACATCACCCAAGTAAGCGCAACTGATCTATTATAATGTTATATACACGGACAAATGATAAAATCCAGCTTAAAGAAGGTAGACAGAAGGGGCGAGAAAAGCATTAGGAAAACCATTAAAGATAAGTTGAAAAATGAAGTTGAGCTTAAAATCAAGCAATAAAATAGCTCGTTAAACGGAACCAAGAAACAAAAAAAGTAGGTAATAAAAAAAGTAAAAAGGAAGTCAACGGGCCCCGCGTGATATGCATCGTGTGTAAAAATTACACGATGTGCATCGTGTGAACACGACTTGAAATATACAACGAGCACAAAAATCACTTTTTCAAGGCGGCAAATTTTAAATTTCGTTGGTGTTTGAACTGTTTGAACAAAAAGTCAAAAGTGAAGCAGATTTTTATGAGATTTTGCCAGGAAGTTCTTGGAAAAAGCTCTTAAAAGCGTAAATCTAGGTGATTTTTAAACAGTTCTGTTCAATTTCATAACTTTGAGTTGTTTGTAGAAGATTCCACAATGATTGAAATCACTTGCAATGACAGACTTGGTGAGTAACAAAAAAACCATCAACAGTAACAATGTTAACTTTCCTTCGAATTAATTTTGAAATTCTACTTGATTTTATGCTAGGAATTAGGAGAGTTGTATCACCAATCATAATAAGCAGGGCCGGATTAGCCCCCCGAAGAAGGAAGGAAAAGGGGAGGGAGGAAAGGAAGAAACGAAATTAATGAAAATGGTGCCGAAGAAAAAAAGAAAAATGGAGAAAGTAAATGATTTGGAAAGAAAGGACGTAAAGTACGGTAGGTGAAGATCGATGGAAAAAGGAAAGAAAATATCCTGGAAAGTAAAATAGGAAATTTAGAGAAAGATCGGTTGACAGCTTTTATGCAAAAAGGGACAAACCCTACTTTGCCCTTTCTGAGTAAGGCTCAAAAGAGAGCGGAGAGCAAAGAGCATAGAACTTTTTGCTTTCAGTTCTACCTATGTGGTTAGTACCTACTTTGCCCTTTCTGAGTAAGGCTCAAAAGAGAGCGGAGAGCAAAGAGCATAGAACTTTTTGCTTTCAGTTCTACCTATGTGGTTTGAAGTCGGCGCTTCCCTCTACCTACTCGATGCTCTATGCTCTCTACTCGATTGTGTTTTTAGCCTAAAACAGCTTTTCTAATGCGGAATGGTGTTAAGAATCAGTCCAATCAGTTCTCAAAGTACCTAATTGTGTTTCATCAAGAGACATCTAGAAGACCGTACTGATTAATATCCTCCCAATATTTTCCCATGGAAATCAAAAACTTCAGCTCGATGCGCTATGCGCTATGCTCTCTACTCCATTGTGTTTTTAGCCTAAAACAGCTTTTCTAATGCGGAATAGTGTTAAGAATCAGTCCAATCAGTTCTCAAATTACCTAATTGTGTTTCATCAAGAGACATCTAGAAGACCGTACTGATTAATATCCTCCCAATATTTTCCCATGGAAATCAAAAACTTCAAGTAAAGCTCAAAACTCAATTTCCGTCTTTGCGCCCTTTTTGAGTGAAACCTCTCAACTGTGGACCTTGCATGGAGAGATTGCAAGAAATAATGGAAGGGGATTGAATTTAAACGGCAAACGGCATTATAAGAGGACATCCCATTTAAATAAACGGCATTTTAATAAATGGAATATCCTCTGAAGTCTGATTTATAGGTGTTAAGTACCTATACTTAATATCCAAAGAATCTGATATTTAATTACTTTTTACTGTCTTTATGATGGACTTTCTACGTTATCCTCATTCACATTGTCAGCTTTAGTCATATTAGGAATTACTGAATTATGCACTGAGCACCTATACCTACCTTCTGGGCTCGTGGTTAATATCTTGTTGATGTCTTGTTCTTATTAACTTTTTGAATTACTTTTGTGTCATCCTGTATATCTCATTCATTCATGAGTCATTAGAAGAAACTTGGAACAATTTGTAAGTACCTAGGTAATGAGAGAAAAAAACTTTTCTGTAATAAAAATTAGGAGAGACAAAGAAAGAAATTTGTCTCTTATCTCTCTCTTTTCTTTTCGTGAGAAATTGGAACACCCTTGGGGATTTTTAAAAAGAGATCGAAAAAAAGAGACGATAATAAAAGCGAATATTACGGGGTGTACCAATGTACGGTGCTTGGAAATCCTGAAAATGCCATAACTGCCATAAGTTCCAATACCAAATGGTGCACGGTTGATGGTTTAGCGGTAACGCGCCTGATATGCAGAAGGTCCCGGTTTCGATGCCCGTTCCAATTTGACATGAATTTCTCTTGATATTTACCTACCTGTCTGTTATATTTTATAATGTCAGGCGTAATCAAAAGTGCGCCGCAGGCGAAAATCTTCAGTGCCTCTATCATTGAAACTTAAGGGTCCACATTAGGCTAGAAATCTCGGACGATAGTGTTGTACGACAACGTTTCCAACACAAGTATGGACCCTGCTTAAGAATACATATTCAAATGGACTGTAGAACCTTGAAAACTATAGGATTCAGGGCCGTCTTTAGGTTGGCTCGCCCCTTCCCCCTTGAGCTTTTCTCCTTTACAGTAGGCCAGGCTCCGAAAATTTGGAGATTTTTTTCTTCATCCACCCCGCCCCCTCTCCGGTAAATCACTGTTTGGACTCTCGGTCCTCCCCTCGACAAAATCATAATTACGGCCCTGAGGGCCGTATTTAGGTTGGCTCGCCCCTTCCCCCTCGAGCTTTTCTCCTTTACAGTAGTCCAGGCTCCGAAAATTTGGAGATTTTTTCTTCATCCACCCCGCCCCCTCTCCGGTAAATCACTGTTTGGACTCTCGGTCCTCCCCTCGACAAAATCATAATTACGGCCCTGATAGGATTGGCTCTGAAACAACCCCCGAGCTGAGTCCCTGCAATCACTTGTTTTGTCCCTGGATGGCACTATAACTTACCTAATTTCATTTCTAACGATAACGAATTTAGACAGCTGTTTTTTCCCTCCGTGTCTCTCTTTTCCTGGGGACGACAAGGAAATTACTTCCCGTGACGGTTGTTACTTTAGTTGTCAGCAAGAAAATGAGGACACCTGAAACAACCCCCGAGCTGGGTCCCTGCAACCCCTAGTTTTGTCCCTGGATGGCACTATAACTTACCTAATTTCATTTCTAACGATAACGAATTTAGACAGCTGTTTTTTCCTCCGTGTCTCTCTTTTCCTGGGGACGACAAGGAAATTACTTCCCGTGACGGTTGTTACTTTAGTTGTCAGCAAGAAAATGAGGACATGGTGGATTTTTCGTATGATTTGCCAAGACAAATGGGTTTGGCTATGTCCAAGAGAGAAACTTTTTTTTTTTCCAGTTGACAGTTCCTTTGCACTTTTTTATTCGTGATGAAAAGGGTGTTGGCATCGGGCCAAAAATTTGAAATTGGGGAGCATTTTTTTAGGTCACCCGAGTAAAAAAGACGACTTTTTTTGACATGCGATCTTGAAATTTGAATATTTTATCCTGAATCTCGAGTTGTATACTCGCAAGAACTCGGTGTTAAGGACCAAAATTTTCTACTACAAAGACACACCAGTTGACAGTTCCTGCACTTATTCGTGATGAAAAGGGTGTTGGCATCGGGCCAAAAATTTGAAATTGGGGAGCATTTTTTTAGGTCACCCGGAGTAAAAAAGACGACTTTTTTTGACATGCGATCTCGAAATTTGAATATTTTATCCTGAATCTCGAGTTGTATACTCGCAAGAACTCGGTGTTAAGGACCAAAATTTTCTACTACAAAGACACACTGAACATTTGTGACGAAATTTCACCAACGAATTCTCTAACTATAAGTGCTTTCTAATGAGCCTCATTTATGCTTTCTATAATGAGCTTCATTTATGATAAGCACATACTTTCGGATTTGGAACTTGCTCAATCTGACGAAATTTCACCAACGAAATCTCTAACTATGAGTGCTTTCTAATGAGCCTCATTTATGCTTTCTATAATGAGCTTCATTTATGATAAGCACATACTTTCGGATTTGGAACTTGCTCAATTCAATTATCGAAATTGTAGGGATGTGATTGTTTTGTTGTTAAGTGATGTCTCTAAATCTCATCCCTCCTTGTGTCTTGATCCACTCTATAGTTCATCCAGATCAATGTGACAGCAATGAGTCATCAACCCAAAATGAAGGAACCAATCAGATTGCAGGAAATCCTTACATTGTTGCAGTTGAGGTAAAGGTCTATTTTTGATAAACTCTCTCTTTTAAAATGCAGAGGTAGCTTAAGTTCCAGGGTTGGATTCCAGAACAGGTAAGGTGATATCCGCTTAACCTGACTTTTCAACTGTCGGAGGAAGCACTGTGCAAAATTAAGTATCTACCTTCCCCTTTTAAAGATTCTCTACCATTGCACATGTGACATGTTTGGCAACAATGCCTATTTTTTTGCTGTCACATTGATCTGGACACACTCTAGTTTCCTGAACCCCTACCTATACTTAGGCTTGCTAAACGTCCCGAATTGGCCGGGACAGTCCCGAATTTCAGGGGGTGTCCCGGCGTCCCGTTCAGTTTTTCATTTTGGGGGGTATACAGAGTGGATAGGGAGAGGAGTTTTGTGGGGAAACTTTATGAGTTTACGTTCTAACCACGATCACAACAGGGCCGTATTTAGAAGGGTGCGAAGGGGAGAAACATAAGTAGGGTAAGTGTACCATTTATTCGCCCACCTAAAAAACGTACCATTTATTGGCCCACCTGCCCACATTTATTTTTCTAATTTTCTCTTCATTTGACCTTCCCCCAAAGTAAAAATTTTGGGTCAGAGTTCCATTTTTAGGGCCTTTTCCCTTTGAGTTGCTAGAAAGTTTCTCGCTATGAAAAGTAAGTGTTTCGCTTTTCATTTGCTCTTTTTCTCATCAGATAAAGTGAAAGAGGAGAACTATAAAATCTATTTTTAGTACTCACATCCTTATCTTGTAACGTAGAGAAGGTTGTCTAGTCGTCTGTATATTCTGTTTATTGTTTTTATTCCTTTGGGTTTCCACTGGCTTACGATATTACTGGATATTTCCCTTCAAAAGCTTCTTCCAGAGCAGCGGCAGTGGTCTTACGACGTTGAATGTACCAGATTCCAACAGATCACTGAAGTTGAGCAACGTCGGGTGTGGTTGGTATGTAGATGGACGGTCGTCAGAGCTCGGTAGCTCACTACATAGTTCCTCATTGTGTCATTCTTGTTTCGCAATAACTCTTGAAGGGTTAGTTCGATTTTGATGAAATTTAACAAAAATGTTCGAGACACGAAGGAAATTCATTCGTTACTTTTTGGGCTCCACTGAGCCTTGGCCTTTAGTTTTCTAGCCAGCCTAGTTAGCTTAGTTGGTAGTGCGTCTGCCTTGTAAGCGCTAGGCCGCGGGTTCGATTCCCGCCCCAGATAAAGTGGAAGAGGAGAACTATAAAATCTATTTTTAGTACTCACATCCTTATCTTGTAATGTTGAGAAGGTCGTCTAGTCGTCTGTATATTCTGTTTATTGTTTTTATTCCTTTGGGTTTCCACTGGTTTACGATATTACTGAATATTTCCTTTCAAAAGCTTCTTCCAGAGCAGCGGCAGTGGTCTTACGACGTTGAATGTACCAGACTCCAACCTGCCTCGGTGGTGTAGTGGTCAAGGCGCTCGACTGGTAAACAGGAGGGCGTGGGTTCAATCCCAGCCGAGGTATGGAATTTTAATTGTGACATGTTTGGCAACAATGCCTATTTTTTTGCTGTCACATTGATCTGGACACACTATAGTTCCCTGAACCCCTACTTATACTGATTATGTTACACCTATAGTATAGGTGTCCTATAGGTTATTATTGTCCTAAGCTAGGAATTTCCAGCTTCGATGAGTTTAGGGGCCCCATGAGAGTCGGCCTTTAGTTTAAGGGGGGCGGAGTGATTTGTGGCGAATGTACCTACATAAATATTTTGTAATAGGTACAAAATGGTACATTTGGTACACAGATATACTTATTGAAATATTAATTATAGGTCGTACCTACTTATCGACTTTCAAATTTTACGGAATTACACCTAAAATGGAAGTTTTTGGTTTCCCAAATTTTGATAATCTCTCACACGGCCTCGGGGCTTAGAACTCTGAAGAAATGAGATTTTTGGGCGGAAGGGGGAAGACCTTCGTTATAACGTGTTTGTAATGTATACCTACTACCTACCTACATAAGAATTCATAATTCGAATTATTCAAAGAATAAAAAGATTCTTTATAAAATCTAAACGTTATCAAGAGATCAAGACACACACACTTACGTGAGATGCGTGCACCTGCTCTATCCGTCTAAAATTATAAATATCTAGACTAAATACATAGGGTAAGTGTACCATTTATTCGCCCACCTAAAAAACGTACCATTTATTGGCCCACCTGCCAACATTTATTTTTCTAATTACCAATGTACGAATCATGGAAATCCTGAAAATGCCATAATTGCCACAAGTTCCAATACCAAATGGTGGACGGTTGATGGTTTAGTGGTAACGCGCCTGATATGCAGCGGGTCCCGGATTCGATGCCCGTTCCAATTTGACATGAATTTCTTTAGATATTTACCTACCTGTCTGTTATATTTTATAATGTCAGGCGTAATCAAAAGTGCGCCGCAGGCGAAAATCTTCAGTGCCTCTATCATCACACTAAAGTAATTATGTTAACCTACGTCAGGGGTTCCCAAACTTAAAAGTACTGCGTACCACCTCAAGGTTATTTTGGGGTACCACCAAGCACCAAACATCAATTTTGTGTGGTTTGGGGTATGAATAAAGATATTATAGCGGAGCACAACAAAAAATAAAGATATTTTTTGTTGTTAATTGTAGTATGATCTCAGATTTTTTTTTTTGCGCATTAAATTGGGTTTTCAAATCTCTTGGCGTACCACCAGAAGCGTACCACAGATTGGAAACCTCTAGCCTACGTTATTCACTTATTTTTAGTTACTCTTTCGCCCTTCGCTCTTTCCAGTTTTCTTTTCAAGTTTTCAGTCATTCACTTGAGATAAGTAAGTAGAGAAGGTACGTGTTTCTCTCTCTCTCTCTCTCTCTCTCTCTCTCTTTCTCTCCCTTTTCCTTCCTTTCTCACTATAAGTATGTTAACTGTCTTTCTCTCTCTCTCTCCCTCCCTCTCTCAGCACCCATTTACCTCTCTTTCTCTCCCTCCCTCCTTTAATTCCTCACTGCAAGTATGTTACTCTCTCTCTTCTGCTCTTTCTTTCTCTCTCTGCCTCTCCTTCCTTTCACTCCCTTTTCCTTCCTTTCTTACTACAAGTATATTACTGTCTCTCTCTCTCTCTTTCTTTCTCGTCTCCTCTCCCTTCTCTCTCTTTCTCCTCCTCTTCTCTCTCTCTCCCTCTCGTTCTTTCTTACTACAGGTATGTTTTATTCTATTTCTCTCTCTTCCTTTTCCTTCCTTTCTCACTACAAGTACATATGTTATTATCTGTCTTTCGCTCGCTCGCTCTCTCTCTCTCTCTCTCAGCAGCTCTCTTTCCCCCTTTTCTCCTCTTTCTCTCCTCTCTTCATCACTACCATTATGTTACTGTCTCTCCCTCCCTCTCTCTCTCTCTCTCTCTCTCTCTCTCTCTCTCTCTCAGCATTTCTCTCCCTTTTCCTTCCTTTCTCACTATAAGTATGTTACTGTCTTTCTCTCTCTCTCTCGCTCTCTCCCTCTCTCAGCACCCATTTATCTCTCTCTCTCTCCCTCCTTTATTTTTCTCTCCCTTCCTTCTTTCCTCACTGCAAGTATGTTACTCTCTCTCCTCTTTCTTTCTTTCTCTGTCTCTCCTTCCTTTCACCCCCCTTTCCTACCTTTCTTACTACAAGTATATTACTGTTTCTCTCTCTTTCTCTCGCTCTCTCTTCATTCTCTTCCTCTTCCTTCCTTCTTCACTACAAGTATATTAATACTCTCTCTCTCTCTCTTTCTCCTGCTCTTCTCTCTCTCTCCCTCTCGTTCTTCCTTACTACAGGTATGTTTTACTCTATTTGTCTTCCTTTTCCTTCCTTTCTCACTACAAGTACCTATGTTATTATCTGTCTCTCTCTCTCTCTCTCTCTCTCTCAGCATCTCTCTTTCCCCCTTTTCTCCCTTTCTCTTTCTCCTCTTTCTCTCCTCTCTTCATCACTACAAGTATGTCACTGTCTCTCTCTCTCCCTCCCTCCCTCCCTTTCTCTCTCTCTCTTTCTCTCTCAGCATTTCAGTTCCTAATGTACCTACTTACCTACCTCTCTGTACCTATTTACCTACGAGTACCTTTCTACTTTCTACTTATCTATTTATATAAAAAAAAATCTTGAAAGATGTTTACACTCCGTTTTGTAAACATTCCCCGGAGTGGAACGAACTGTGGAGCGCTTTCTAAATAACGCTGTCTATAGCGACGCGACGACCCGCCGTCTAATAATATTCATAACATTTTCATATTTAATTAGTATACAGGGTGAGCTGTGAAAAAATGGTACAATCTTATAGGGTCACACTTCAAAATTTGATAGGTAAAGAGTTGTTCTACCCATGTTTTCGGACTTTTGGTCCGTGTTTTTACCATGGATATATTTTCCTTTTGTCTATTTCACATCTCTTTTTATTGTCCGAGTGAATGCCATTTAAAAAACGTCCATTCTAGAAGACCACCTTGTATAGTTAGCAATACATAGAAATGAACATTTTCATAGAAAACTCTTTTACTTATAAATATTTGGAGGTACAAAATCATTGTCCGAGTGCATGCCATTTAAAAAACGTCCATTCTAGTAGACCACCTTGTATAGTTAGCAATACATAGAAATGAACATTTTCATAGAAGACGCTTACTTATTTGGAGGTACAAAATCAGTAGCGGCTGTTATAGGACCGCCGAAATAGGACTCGAATGAGAAGAAACGAATCTGTTTCTGAGGCTGATATTACTGAATAACACTTAAGGATCAGTCTTCACTTGAGGGCTTTTTTTTCCCCAATGCTTAAGTATAGGAAAACCAACCCTCAAGTCAAGACCACCCCTTAAGGCTTGAGGGATGTTCAATGAAACCAGCCTCATTTTCTATCAAGAAAGTGGAAAACGAACAGATATTCAAATTTGTAATGTGCTTGTGGCTACATTCTATCTTGTAGAACTTCTCATTATTTTACTTCGTCAGAAAATGTCAACTTTCATACTGACCTGTTAATCTCTTTTACCTATATTTTCGGACTTTTGGTCCGTGTGTTTACTATGGACAATATTTTCCTTTTGTCTATTTCACATCTCTTTTTATCGTCCGAGTGCATGCCATTAAAAAAACGTCCATTCTAGTAGACCACCTTGTATAGTTAGCAATACATAGAAATGAACATTTTCATAGAAAACTCTTACTTATAAATATTTGGAGGTACAAAATCAGTAGCGGCTGTTATAGGACAGCCGAAATAGGTCTCGCCGAAATGAGAAGAAACGAAACTGTTTCTGAGGCTGATATTACTGAATAACACTTAAGGATCAGTCTTCACTTGAGGGCTTTTTTTTCCCCAATGCTTAAGTATAGGAATTGAAAAACTACTCTCAATCTCATGTCTCATATTCCTTGGACGGACATCTATCCTGTATTTATTACTATACAGCAAATGAGTACATATGTACAATGTTCTGATAATCTTCATATCTTGAACGACCAGGAGCTAGGATGACTCTGACATCCATTTCTCATATTCCTTGGACAACTCTTAAATTTTATTTTTAGATGAATTTCAGTGAAATCCTATGCAAAAAAAGCGGGAAGGGTATAAATATTTCGGGATTTAATCCTCTTCGGGCAAGGGCTGCCCGGCTGTAGGGCCAGTAGGGTACCTCTATGAATAATTTGGGTTTGGGATTTAGTGTACGAGTATTTATTTTGGATTTCCGCTTATTTTGGGCTGGGTGGAAATCTAGGACTACAGGACAGTACAATATTAATTTTGGGTATCAGGCCGGTGCTTTTAAGTTGTTACATTTTTCTATTAGGCAAACTCCGTGCCCGCCGAGTGGGTATCACACTAGGCTTACAAGGCGGAGGTTTCGGGTTCGATTCCCTGCTTTACCACCAAGAATTTGAGGTTTGATTTGATTGGTTTTATTTTCCTTCACTAAATAGTGAGGGTTGAGGTAGAACCAAAATTAAATTTCATTGTCAGCCTGAAAAAAAGTTCAGCCTGCTGTTTTTGGTCTTCATGAAGGCGTGAGAACCCTGCCACGAACTTACTCCATAGTCTTCGCCAGATCGCAAGGGTGACTTCACCGACCACCCTCCTCCACTCATGTCTATCCTGAATATCCTGTAGCTGTACAATGCTCTGCTAATCTTCATATCCTGAAAAACTACTCTCAATCTCATGTCTCATAATCCTTGGACGGACATCTATCCTGTATTTATTACTATACAGCAAATGAGTACATACAATGTTCTGATAATCTTCATATCTTGAACGACCAGGAGCTAGGATTACTCTGACTTCCATTTCTCATATTCCTTGGACAACTCTCCTTGAACTCATATTCCTTGGACAAATGCACACTTCTCCTGTGATAAAGCTTTAAAAATTTACTACACCAAATTAATCATTGTTAAATCTCCTTTAGGGGTGATTTTCCCCCTTAAATCTTGAGCGAAAATGGCGTAAGCCGCCCATACACGTGATTTGACACTTTCCCCAATACTTTGTTTGTTCAGGAACGGTAACAGCTCTCTATGTCTCTTCAAAACAAATAAGGAAGGTTTTCCTTGTGTGGAATATGCTAATAGGGTGCAATAGTCCGAAATAAGGCAGTATATCAAGGTGTGTCCAAACATAGTTGACCGGCCGTCGATCGACGAGGTGAATCTATGTTGTCGAGGCAGTGTGGACGGTTCACGTCGACATCGACCGATTGGAATAGAACATCGGTGGAATAGTCCTTGTGTACCCAAATATTTCATCGGGGGGAGGGTTAGGCTATGCGTTAGAAGAGAGAAAGAGAGAGAGAGAGAGAGAGAGAGAGAGAGAGAGAGAGAGAGAGAGAGAGCGAGCTTCATACATCAGTTTCTTGTAGTACGAAGTCAGATACTCGTTGAAGAATATCTTAGTAGGTACAAGGTCCCCTAGCTTGTTGTACACCTTACCAGATTTGATCTTGGCTAGCACATCATTTCTCGTGGCTTCCGTTCTAAATTGTACAACAAGAGTTTGTGTCTTAACACCCTTCTTGTCCATTGGCTCCTTCACAATCTTCTCCACTCTGAATTGGATGTCCTCCTCATTCAGACCTGCAGCTTGAATCACTTTCGCAACAAACTGATTCTCGTCCACCTTAGTATCCTTGAAACCAGATATTTCCATCTTTGTTGCCTGATCCTTTTGTTCTCTTTGGTGAAACATGGTCTCCAAATGCTTATACCTTACGTACATGTACCTACTTAAGTACTTACCTAGATTTATCTCTAGTTTATTCTTTACCTCTCTCCAATTTGTTCCCTAAATTTCTATTTTTTCCCCTAGGTATCCCGATCTGCACAAGTAACCGGACGTCTGATATACTGTAAGACTTGTTTTATGTAGCAACTAGCAAAGCAGAGAGAGAGAGAGAGAGAAAGAGAGAGAGAGAGAGAGAGAGAGAGAGAGAGAGAGAGAGAGAGAGAGAGAGAGAGA
>NW_007378759.1:63052-91224 GCF_000475195.1 Diaphorina citri
CTCCTCCTCCTTCTTCTTCTTCTTCTTCTTCTTCTTCTTCTTCTTCTTCTTCTTCTTCTTCTTCTTCTTTCTCTCAACATTGTTTTTTATAACAATAAAAAATAAAAAATACTATAAATAATCAATCTTTTTTTCTACTATTTCATATAGGTAAATTAATCTAACTAAAGTTTTAAATAAGGAACTATAAGTAACTGGATTGATGGCTAGGTAGATATTTGCTCCTTTACAAAGTACATAATAAAAAAAAAATAGGGAATAAAAATTAGTAATAACAATGAAAATTGACAGTAGTATAATGTTTCTAAATAGGTATATGACTAGGAATTGCATAATCAATCTTTTTTTCTACTATTTCATATAGGTAAATTAATCTAACTAAAATTTTAAATAACTATAAGTAACTGGATTGATGGCTAGGTAGATATTTGCTCCTTTACAAAGTACATAATAAAAAAAAATAGGGAATAAAAATTAGTAATAACAATGAAAATTGACAGTAGTATAATGTTTCTAAATAGGTATATGACTAGGAATTGCTAACTAAACTTTCTTTAATTTGTTTTTTAATCAATTTAGTATTTGTTTCGTCAATAAATTCTTGGCAGTAGGTATTTAATAATTGAGGAACAATAAAATCTAAACGTCTACGGCCCCAGGTAAATGATTTAAGCTTAGTCCTGTAGAAGTCCTGTTGTCTTAAGTTGTAGGGTTGAACTACTAACTTCCTATACTCAGTATTCTTAAAATGATTTAAGCTTGGTTCTATAGAAGTCCTGTTGTCTCAAGTTGTAGGGTTGAACTACTAACTTCCTATACTCAGTATTCTTAAAATGTAAACATAATAGGGTAAGTTTATACAACTGATCAGGGGTAAGTATTATTACATCATCTCTGTCCATAAATAACAATTTTATAATCTTTCTTTGAACTCTACATACTTTCTCTAGATCAGTTTGAGGTGCAAATGAGTACATAGTAACCCCGTACCTAAGCAGTGATTCTACGAGGGAAAAATAAATGGTTTCATAGGTATCAAATGTGGCGTAGTCACGTGATATCGTAGAAACTCTCGAAAAATTCGATTTTAAAGTGGTTTGAACTGTTGTTTTTCCCTTAAAAAATGTCTATATAGTAGACGAAACCCCGAGTCGGGATAAAACCTAAGACTTGTTAAGTATCCAATGCTAAAGATAACTTAAGTATAATAGTGGATGATCTCAAGTATTGAAGACACTGCTGGAGTACCTACCTCAGGCTTATTGTACTTTACACTTTACCCAAAGATATAATGCCTCTAGAGAGGTCCCAATCCGCGAATGACAAGATCACCGAACGGCGAAGGGAAAACTTGCGAAGCGATCCGGTTTTATTCAACCCTTTTAGATGGTATATTTTTTTAACAGCGAAGAAAAGGAAGAGGAAGAGGAAGAAGAAGAAGAAGAAGAAGAAGAAGAAGAAAAACTCAAAGTTTCCTTTTTAGATTTAAATCTTACGAGATTTCTGATCTTGGGAGCTTTTCGTTAAGCCTCTTTCAAGTCTCACCTTCCTCTCTCAAGTTCCAATTTATCCTCAACTCTCTTCCTCTACTTTTTCTATTCTATAGGTACTTACTTATCCGAACTTACCCTTTTTTCCCCTTAGCTCTTGTTTGCGACGGCAGGAGACGGATAAAGTTCTCTATCGTAATGTATATGCAAAGTCAGAAATGTCATTTGTGCAAATCCTAGCAAATCTTGCACTGAGAAAGCTCTGAAATTTTCTAATGTTTCGAGTTCATTCATGGATTTTGTAGGATTGTAGGTACATAGCTATACCTACTCGTACGGGTAAAGTGATTTTTGTGCACTCACTCTAGGACAGGGTTGTCCAACCTTAGGGCACCCGAGGGCCGCAAGAGACCAAGGTAGAGAGTTGGCGGGCCGCAAAAACTCAACTCGGGTGCTTAATTATTACACGTCACGTGACATCACCACTATAAGGTATCTACTACCTAACTGCTTAGATGGGTGGAAAAGGTTTATGGTTTCGATTCATCCACTGAAGAAATTTTCTGAAAGCAATTAATTTGATAATCTGAGTCATGTGTAACGGAGCATTCACTTGAAAACGGGGTGCACTCAGCGTTTCCCTAAGTAGGATTTTTCGTTGCCTAAATTTTATTTTTAGATGAATTTCAGTGAAATCCTATGCAAAAAAAGCGGGAAGGGTATAAATATTTCGGGATTTAATCCTCTTCGGGCAAGGGCTGCCCGGCTGTAGGGCCAGTAGGGTACCTCTATGAATAATTTGGGTTTGGGATTTAGTGTACGAGTATTTATTTTGGATTTCCGCTTATTTTGGGCTGGGTGGAAATCTAGGACTACAGGACAGTACAATATTAATTTTGGGTATCAGGCCGGTGCTTTTAAGTTGTTTCTGTGTGTCAATTTCTCCCCGAGGAAAAATCATAGAGGGAAAAAAGTGTAGTGGGTAGTGGGAAAAATATAGTGGGAAGCTTCTATCTGTATCATATTAATGCTATTGTGTCTCATTTGCGATAAAAAATGATGATGACTCTTCCCTATAGTCTGACTCGAAAAGATTGAGACTTGCAAATATTCTGTTTCATATAGCTTGCCAATTTTGGTGGCAAAGCTCAAATCATGAGAACCCAATGCCAAATGTTTGATTCACACGTTGTGCGTCATAGGGAGACAAGTCTGAGGAATTTCTTCCAATGTTGTCAATATGTATGTATTACGAAAAAATAATGACTTGAAACGTCCTCATTTAAGGACTACCTAAGGTAATTCTGTCTTAAGTTTGTCTAATAAGTAATTTCCGCCTTCAGGTAGTTCTAACATCTTTAAGGTAATTCTAACACCCAAAAAGCTTCATTTAAAATATTCGCTACAGTACCTAAGCGTTGAGAATTATCTTGTTACAATCAAACTAATTCGTATTTCGTATACCGTAGTTAGTTCTTAGAAATTCCCACCCTATATTGAACAGACTATTTCTAGTTAATGTCCTCATAGTGTGATTTGGGAACGAGCTAGATGTTAGATGTCGCGAAATTTATGATAAAAAATGACGAAGGAAGGAAAAGTGTCATGAACTACCACTGAATTGACGCCACTAATGAAGCTCTACCATTAGTGGAACGGGGAAGCAACATTAGTGAAACGGGGAAGCAACATTAGTGAAACGGAGAGCAACATTAGTGACAACGGGGGATAATGTGAAAAGAAGATGACAAAGTGTGAAATTGTCAAATGTAAGAATGGAAAATCAAGAATAATGGATGTAAATGATGGAAACTATAAAGACAAAATGATGATATTGACTTTTCCAAAGGGAAACTTTGAAAATTCGGAAAATGCTGATACTGCCGATTGATGAATATTACCTATTACAACAATACCTACCTATTACAATAATAAACAATGTATAGGTAATAATCTCTAAATACACTTTTATAATTAAAAAGGAAGCAAAGTCTGAGGAACAGCTTCAACATTATTTAACGTGGGTAGATCCTAAACACACAAGCTGTCTTTTCTACACAAGACAAAAGCTATCTACTATCCCATATTATGTAGGTACGTATATGTAGATATTATGAATTTTATTATTTTATGCATACCTAAAGGTCACACGCGTGAAAAATGGATGCCAGTTTTAGTCGTGTCAGATAAGGGTACATTCAAGTTTGGACTTAATTTGCTCCGCACATGTTGCTACATAAAGCTGTGTCTACATCAAAATCGGACTCCGAAAAATTGGAGCATTATAAACTAGAGGTGTATTTTCCGGGAAACTTTCGGAAACGTGTATTTTCTGGGAAACTTTCGGAAACGTGTATTTTCCGGAAACTTTCGGAAACGTGTATTTTCCGGGAAACTTTCGGAAACGTGTATTTTCCGGAAAACTTTCGGAAACGTGTATTTTCCGGGAAACTTTCGGAAACGTGTATTTTCCGGGAAACTTTCGGAAACGTGTATTTTCCGGGAAACTTTCGGAAACGGAACCGATTCCGATGGCGAGATTTCCTATGATTTAATACCAGGCACTATTTCAAATTACCTCGCCAGCCTAGTTAGCTTAGTTGGTAGTGCGTCTGCCGTCTGCCTTGTAGCAGTTATACAGTTCCCTCTGTCAAACCTCTTTAAAAAAAAAATCAAATTACCCGTCAGGTCTTCCGATAGTGAGTGGCTGGCCTTAGATGTAAGACCACAAAAGATTTTGGTTTCAACAAAATACTCTTCTTAACATTTGAACGCCTGGCAATCTCTCGACTGTAACACCAAATAAAATTGGGAAAAATTGCAGTACAAGAACCAGACAAGTGGGATTTCCTATGATTTAATACAGGCACTATTTCAAATTACCTGTCAGGGCTTCCGATAGTGAGTGGCTGGCCTTAGATGACTGTAACACCACAGAACAGTGGCGTAGCGTCCATGTAGGGCGTGTATGGCGGCCATACACTCCGAGTGTGGAACTGGGAAGGTAGGTAGGTAGGAACCTAGTTATACTTGTCTATGCCAATCCATGAAGAGCATGGATGATGGAAATTAGTACCCTGCACTCCTTACACTTGAATTTAGACCACGCTACGCCACTGCCACAGAAGATTTTGGTTTCAACAAAATACTCTTCTCAACATTTGAACGCCTGGCAATCTCTCGACTGTAACACCAAATAAAATTGAGAAAATTGCAGTACAAGAACAAGACAAGTGGACTTTTCAGGTATTCAGACAAGTTTCAGGTATTCAGACGATGTCGATAGACCATCACAAAGACAAGTGGACTTTTCAGGTATTCAGACAAGTTTCAGGTATTCAGACGATGTCGATAGACCATCACATCTTGTGGACGGTGCTTAATTATTACACGTCACGTGACATCACCACTATAAGGTATCAACTATCTACCTAACTGCTTAGATGGGTAGAAAAGGTTTATGGTTTCGATTCATCCACTGAAGAAATTTTATGAAAGCAATTAATTTGATAATCTGAGTCATGTGTAACGGAGCATTCACTTGAAAACGGGGTGCACTCAGCGTTTCCCTAAGTAGGATTTTTCGTTGCCAAAGTTTTATTTTTAGATGAATTTCAGTGAAATCCTATGCCGAAAAAGCGGGAAGGGTATAATTATTTCGGGATTTATTTAATCCTCTTCGGGCAAGGGCTGCCCGGCTGTAGGGCCGGTAGGGTACCTCTATGAATAATTTGGGATTTAGTGTACGAGTATTTATTTTGGATTTCCGCTTATTTTGGGCTGGGTGGAAATGTTGGACTACAGGACAGTATATTAATTTTGGATTCCAGCTAGGCCTTCATTTAATACGTCGTATCTATGTAGGTACGTATAGTAAGGGTTGAGTATTGTCAGTCTCAAAAAAGTTCAGCCTGCTGTTTTTGGTCTTCATGAAGACGTGAGAACCCTGCCACGAACTTACTCCATAGTCTTCACCAGATCGCAAAGGTGACTTCACCGAACACCCTCCTCCACTCATGTCTATCCTGAATATCCTGTAGCTGTACAATGCTCTGCTAATCTTCATATCCTGAAAAACTACTCTCAATAGTCTCAATCTCATGTCTCATATTCCTGGACGGACATCTATCCTGTATTTATTACTATACAGCAAATTGAGTACATACAATGTTCTGATAATTAAGGAGCGCGGTAGCGCTCCGCCCCGCCAAGTCAAGAAAGTTTGACCGCGCTACTAGAGATATTATACGCGACAGGGAAAGTAGCCGTTTTCAGGTAGTTGTAGACAGACAACTACAAATGATGGAAGAAAACGGATTGCGTGTGTGTGTTGGGGCATGAAAGTAGACCAAGTTGAAAAAAAATGTCATCAAAATCGGTTAGGTGTGTGTGTTCGGGCATGAAAGGAGACCACGTTGAAAAAAAAAATCATCAAAATCGGATAAGTTTAGCCGGAGATATTTGACTTTGAAAAACGTCAAATTTTTCATCATTTTCTGCTGCTGCTTCCGCTTCTTCTTTGACGTTGACCGCTCTACAGCCTAAACCACTGGACCGATTTTGATGGTTGTGATCATCATTTTCTGCTGCTGCTGCTGCTTCCGCTTCCGCTTCTTCTTTGACGTTGACCGCTCTACAGCCTAAACCACTGGACCGATTTTTGGCTCATTTCTTTCTCGTGAGTGGTAGGTGTGCCTTTTCATATTTTCAAGGCCCCCAAAGGGCCCCTCCGGCCTTAAATTTGATAAAATAGTGACTTTTAGGGGAAAAATTCTAAACTATCGCTCGAGTTGATTAATAAGGAAGTTTTGTACTTCGTAGAGTCAGAAGTCGGAGTGTCCGAGTGGTAAGGAGTGTGGTCATTGACAAACTGCTGAGCGGGTGGGGTGGGGGTTCGAATCCCACTGTGATCATTTTTTGTACATAATTTTATCATTTAAAAATATTTTATGGATAGCCATAGAAATTAATATCTGCCATTCTGGCTTTCCGTAGGTACATTGTGGAATAAGAGCTTTGAGGTACAAAATCGTTCATATTCACACTCATCTCAGGACCTTGGTTATTCAGTTTAATATTAACGATTTGATCTATGAATTTTTTATTAAACTGATTTGAAAGAGTAAGTAGATCGTTCGTCTGGAAATTTTTCTTCAGGACATCTTCAATGGGATCCTTCTTCTTTCTGTCCATCATATTATTTATTAAGGACCAGGTTTGTTTCATGTTACCACTGGCTTCCTTGAATACTTTATCAAATTAATATCTGCCATTCTGGCTTTCCGTAGGTACATTGTGGAATAACAGCTTTGAGGTACAAAATCGTTCATACTCACACTCATCTCAGGACCTTGGTTTTTCAGTTTAATATTAACGATTTGATCGATGAATTTTTTATTAAACTGATTTGAAAGAGTAAGTAGATCGTTCGTCTGGAAATTTTTCTTCAGGACGTCTTCAATGGGATCCTTCTTCTTTCTATCCATCATATTATTTATTAAGGACCAGGTTTGTTTCATGTTACCACTGGCTTCCTTGAATACTTTATAGGTATAAATTCTTTTTTGTTTTTTAATAAGATTAGTGACTAGGTTTCTCTGTTTTTTATACCTTTCCAAGTTAAATAAATTATTTTTATTATTTTGCCATGTTCTTAACAGTCTCCTTTTTAACTCAATTTCGTTTTTAACCCTTTGATTCACCCATGGTGTGTGGTACTTGTTATCCCGTACTTGGATTGTCTTTTTAGATGTTTCATAAATGTTATTAAACTTATTAGTTATTTCCTCGTAAAGTTGTTGTGGATTTTCCATGCATTCATCCTTCAGACTTGCCCAATCTATCGCTTCAATTTTTTGTTGAATTAGTTTATTGTCTGATATTTCCTTATACACCGGTCCTATTTTTGTTGAAGGTATTTGAGCTCCAATTTTAGAAACTCTTAATGCCACAAAATAGTGATCTGCCACTTTATCGGTAATTACTGAACTAGAATAGTTGTATTCTCTTTTCATCCTAACATTGATATGATCAATACAGGATTTGGTGACATTTCCTGCTAGGACTTCCTCTCTGGTGTATTCTTGAATGAGAGGTACTAATGTATGATTATTCAGCATATTAACATAACGTACACATGTACTTTTCTTTTTTAAGCAAATATTGATGTCACCGATCATGATTACATTGTCGGTCTTTTTTGTAGCATTTGTAAGCCAAAAATTTACATCCTCCAGAAATGAATTAAGGACAAGTTTTGGTGAACGATAGATAGCAAGAATGAGCCAATTAGTTTTGTGCACCTGATGGGTTAATCTGACGGCTATGTTATCAGCTTGGTCTATATTATAGCACAGATTTTCCATCTCGAAATCATCTCTATAAAATACCATCACACCTCCACCTCCTCCTTTACTTACTCTACACTTGCTGATCTGATGGAACTTCTCAATGTTCGAGATTTTTACTTTTTTCACTTCTTTTGTATTAACTTTATTTTTCGTTACCTTCCTCTCCTCTCCCTTCTCTCTCGCTCTCTCTTCTTTCACCGTCTTCTTTGCCTGCCCCTTTCTCCTTTCTTTATCTCCCTTCTCTCTTGTCTTCTTCTCGTCAAAAATCTCTAAAATTTCTCCCTCCCCTCTCTCTCTCTATCCCTCTCCCTCGTTCTCATCTCTCTTTCCATCTCTCTTTCTCTCATATTACGCGCTATTTCCTTTCCTTCATTTTTACTTTCCTTATTTTTTATTTCACTCCGGAGGGGGGTTTTTTCAAGAATGTTGGAAAAATACTTATATTGTACCTACACCTACCTAATATATGGAAAAAATAAATGTATGAAGAGCAAGAGAGAGATAGAAATAGAATGTGTGAGAAGAAAGAGAGAGATAGAATGTGTGGGAAAGAAAGAGAAGCAGCAACGTTTAAGAACGGGGGGAGAAAAGGGAGGTGTGTGAGTGTGTGTGAGAGAGAGAGAAAGGACAGAGAGGGAGAGAAAGAACAGAGAGGGAGAGAAAGAGGAGTGAAGAAGAGAGAGAGAGAAAGAAAGAAAAAAGGAATAAGGGTGTGAGAAAGAGAGGGAGAGCAATAAGGAGAAACGAAAGAGGCGTACATGAAATCATGAATTATTTCGTTCAAAAAATAAAATTTTATTGAAGGTTTCCAGAAGACCATGAGAAGAAAGAGAGAGAGAGAGAGAGAGAGAGAGAGAGAGAGAGAGAGAGAGAGAGAGAGAGAGAGAGAGAGAGAGAGATCTACATACGTCATATTACCTACATACATACCTATTACCTACCTCTCTACCCTGTACCTACCTAGGTATTATTGTACGTAGGTACTTGAGAACTTTTCACTGCTTACTTTTTCAACAAAGTATGGTAGGTTAGGTAGGGAAGGAGTTATTTAAATCTCCCTCTTTATGCGAAGACGTATAGATGTTAGAAGAGGTATTGCAAGTTCTATAAAGTACCTACCTACCTACATGTGTAACAGTCCTACATAACAGCATAACACACATGGGTTTTGAATGAATTAAAAACTCCTTAACAAGTTGGAGAAAAGTTGTAATGGGGATAACAAAGAGGGAGACTATAACGAGAAGGTACGAGATATGACTGGGCTACATACATACCTACACGAGGCAAGAACGTAATATGAGCCTATGCAGTCCAGCTAGTGAAAGATACAGGAGGTAAATACTACTGTCTTCCAGTGGCATTCCAATCAATGTCAAAAAAACCAATTAAAAAAAAAAAAAAAAAAGTCACTGAAAGTCATCCATCCTTTTGTTAATCAAGTCCTCCAGCTTGGAAAATCTCTGTGAGAACAGAACATCAGCATTTCCTCCGTCAGCATTGGCTCGACCAACACTTGGTGACTGAGTGTTGCTTGTGTTACTCTTGGTCCGAGAAGTCGAATTACCTTTGCAACTTGCACAAGTCCACGCCCCCCTTCTCTGGGGGCCCATTGTTCGCCATGAAGTTTCCCCCACCGTGTTGCATTGGAAATGGTAACTTTTGTCACAGTTACAACAAGTTGGAAATTCCGTGGGATTATCACATTCCAGCTCCTCATTACATCTTCCACACAAGAAACTCATAATGAGTAGGTACCTATGTAGGTATTTAGGTCACGAACGCACAGCTTCCGTTAAATAACTTCGATAAGTTTATACAGTACCGTGAGGAAGCACAACTCTAATGAATGACCGATATCTTGTTATCACTGTGCGTAAGTTTGTGTATTAATGAAAGAATGAATGACACTTGGTTTAGTTTTGGTTTCAGTTTGATTTTGAATTATTACGCGAGAAGAGGTATCGCAAGTGATTCCGCCGGGTTCAAATTAAAATAATTTTCGAATTTACAATAGAAAACCTTTTTTTAAATGAAAAATTGCGAATGTTTTTGTTTACGTTTTAACTATTATTGTTTTGAATGATTGCTTTTATTTGGTTATTCTTGTTTTGTTACCTTGAACTTAGTCTGCAGCCTTGAACAATAAGTCGTCTCTGCTAGATGATCCTGAGGTCCTGGGGAAGTGAAGGCACTGCTGGAGTACCTACCTCAGGCTCATTGGAATTTACCTGAAGATACAATGCCTTATGAGAAGCCTCCTCGACCGTTCCGCGAACGACATTGCAAGACCACCGAAGAGAACTCTTGCGATCGGATTTTATTCAACCCTTTTAGACGGAAGACTTTTTTTAACAGCGAAGAAGAGGAAGAAGAAGAACTCAAAGTTTCCTTTTTAGATTTAAATCTTACGATATTTCTGATCTTGGGAGCTTTTCGTTAAGCCTCTTTCAAGTCTCACCATTCCTCTTTCAAGTTCCAACTTATCCCCAACTCTCTTACCTTTCTACTTACCCTTTTTTCACTTGTTTTGCGATTTCATGAGACGGATAAAGTTCTCTATCGTAATGTATGTATATGCAAAGTCAGAATTGTCATTTGTGCAAATCCTAGCAAATCTTGCACTGAGAAAACTCCGGAGTTTTCTAATGTCTCCAGTTCATTCATGGATTTTGTAGGATTGAACAGGTAGGTAGGTACATAGCTATACCTACTCGTACGGGTAAAGTGATTTTTGTGCACTCACTCTAGGAAATCCGCTGTACAAAATCAAGAAAAGCCACAAATTTATTTCAAGCTGGATATCTTTGTGAATTTACTGAAGGAAATCCATTCATTTGATTTTTGACAAAAATACGGATTGTTCCGGGAAATAACGTACGGTTGGCAACCCTAGTATAGGTATAGGTATATTGAAGTACTGGTGGAAAACTGTCTCCTTCATTTATCTATGAATCAGTGTTTCAGAAATGACACTGCCCAACCCATGTGATGGACATTTTGCAAACTCTTCAGGATTGAAAAACCGCCCCGTCCGCGTCCCACCGAGATTCTAAAGCCTATAGGTATAGGGTATAGGTACCATATTGAAGTACTGGTGGAAAACTGTCTCCTTCATTTATCTATGAATTGGTATTTCAGAAACGACACTGCCCAACCCATGTGATGGACATTTTGCAAACTCTTCAGGATTGAAAAACCGCCCCGTCCGCGTCCCACCGAGATTCTAAAGCACAAAGCATCATATTCCCATTCGCCTAAATAAAAGATAGGTGCTACATGAATGTGATGTGTTGTCAACACAAAAATGAGAGAGATCTCTAGGAATTTCGCCAAACTGCTTTTGAACTGTAAAGCTGTGTTCACACTGTTCACAGTCCACACATAGTCGACGCTGCCTCGACAACATAGATTCACCTCGATCGATTCGGTCGACGGCCGGCGTCCATGTGTGAATACAACTTTAGGATCTCAAAAACAAAAGGAAAATATGGTCGATAGGCGTTATTTTTTCCAAAACGCCGACATGTACCTACAGCAAACTCGAGAATATGAATATGTGTTTCTGGAAAAAGTGGAAAACTTCCATCTATCCAAGTGAAAAACTTCCATCTATCCATATTCCATATCCGCAGAAAACTTGGAGAAGAAGATGCTTTGAAAAACATCGTCCCCACATCCGTACACACCTATATCCTCTCTCTCTCTCTCTCTCTCTCTCTCTCTCTCTCTCTTTCTTCAATAGCAGATACATAACAACGCCCTCTATCAAAATTCTTAAAAGTATCTGCAGTCTTCTATAGTCTACAGTTCGCGCTTTGTCTGATATATTCTCTTTCACTTCATCATTCATTGATGTTCAGATCTCTCTCTCTCACTTCCTCCTCTCTCCCTCTTCTCCTTCTTCTCCTCTCCTCCTCTTCCAAGTCAGGCTTTTGTTCGTAATGAAAAAAAAAAAGGTACTGAAGAAAAGAAAACTTGGAAGAAAAAAGAGTGAGATAAGAACAATAACAAGAATAAAGAGTAGAAGAGAGAGAGAGAGAGAGAGAGAGAGAGAGAGAGAGAGAGAGAGAGAGAGAGAGAGAGAGAGAGAGAGAGAGAGAGAGTGAGGGAGTGAGAGAGCGAGAGATAGAGAGAGAGAGAGAGGAGGGAGGAATAAAGGAAAATATTCTTTCTTTCTCTCAGCTTCCCGTTTCCATCTATTCTTGAACAGAGTTTTTTCTCGCTCTTTTTTCTCTCTCTCTCTCCCTCTTTCTCTCTCTCTCTCTCCCTCTTTCTCTCTCTCTCCCTCTTTATTCTTCTGTCCCTCTTTCTCTCTCTCTCTCTTTATACCTCTTTCTCTCTCTCTCTCTTTATACCTCTTTCTCTCTCTCTCTCTTTATACCTCTTTCTCTCTCTCTCTCTCTCTCTCTTTATACCTCCTTCTCTCTCTCTCTCTTTATACCTCTTTCTCTCTCTCTCTCTCTTTATACCTCTTTCTCTCTCTCTCTCTTTCTCTCTCTCTCTTTATACCTCTTTCTCTCTCTCTCCCTCTTTCTCTCTCTCCCTCTTTATACCTCTTTCTCTCTATCTTTCTCTTTATTATTCTCTCCCTCTTTCTCTCTCTCTCTATCTTTATTTTTCTTCTTTCTGATAATACTGATTGCTTATTTCCAAAGTTCCTTCTCCTTCACTATCCTGTTTTCTTTCTCCTCCTTCTCCTCTCCTCCATATCCAAGAGAGAGAGAGAGAGAGTGAGGAATAAAGGAAAATATTCTTTCTTTCTCTCACCTTCCCGTTTCCATCTATTCTTGAACAGAGTTTTTTTCTCGCTCTTCTTTCTCTCTCTCTCTCTCTCTCTCCCTCTTTATTCTTCTCTCCATCTTTCTCTCTCTCTCTCTTTATACCTCTTTCTCTCTCTCTCCCTCTTTATTATTCTCTCCCTCTCTCTCTCTCTTTATTTTTCTTCGTTCTGATAATACTGATTGCTTATTTCCAAAGTTCCTTCTCCTTCACTATCCTGTTTTCTTTCTCCTCCTTCTCCTCTCCTCCATATCCATCACTTCTTTTTCCTCTTTCTCACCTTCTTCCTTTTCCTCCTCCAGGCTCTTCTTCGTTCCTGCTCCACATCTTTCCTTGTTTCCTAATGTTTGAAATTCTCCTCTTCTCTTCCACCTCTCTGCTCCTAACTCTTGAAACACCGTTCTCCTCTCGTCCTCTTTCGTGTTTCCTAACTTCGGAAACACCCTGTATAATACAGGGAAAGCTGTCCATACCTCATCCTCCTCCCTTTCTCTTCATTTTTGGTCTCCTAACTTTTAAATCAGCCTTCTCGTCCTCTTCCCCCCCCCCACCATCTCATAATTTCTGAAACACCGTTCTCCTCTCGTCCTTCTTCCTGTTTTCCAACTAAAACACCCTGTATAATACAGGGAATGCTGTCTATACCTTGAGCTATTTGCAATTATGAATACCTGGGGCGCAACTTTTGGCTCAAATTATGATGATGTCGTAAGTGTTGGAAATGTCTGATACGGATAGGTGTGCGGACTACCATTACTTAACATAGGAAGCAAAATACAAAATTTGTCGGAAATATCTGAAGTGTTGGAAGTGTTGTAAGTGTATGATCAGTGTGCGCGCTGCTTTACTCGGTTTCGAACCCAGAACTTTTTAACTGTAAGCCCCAAGTAATTGAAAATATTACCAATCGATTTCTCGTGAAAAAATACATACTTCTTTTGTATTAACTTTATATTTTTCGTTACCTTCCTCTGCTCTCTCTTCTCTCTCGCTCTCTTTATCTCCCTCCTCTCTTCATCTCCCTCCTCTCTTATCTTCTTCTCGTCAAAAATCTCTAAAATTTCTCCCTCCCGTCTCTCCTACTTATCTTTCTCTCTCTCTCTCTCTTGATTCTTTTTTTCATCAGCCCTCATATTTTTACCTCTCTTCTCTTGTTCCTCCTCTCTGGTTTCTTTTTGTTCTAAAATCTTTCTTAGCCTCTCTCTCTCTCATTCCTCCATCCCTCTCCCTCTTTCTTTCTCTCTCTTTCTCTCGTTCTCACTATCTTCCATCCCTCTTTCTCTCATATACGCGTTATTTCCTTTCCTTATTTTTTATTTCACTCCGGAGGGGGGTTTTTTCAAGAATATTGGAAAAATACTTATATTGTACCTACACCTAGGTACCTAATAAATGGAAAAAATAAATGTATGAAGAGCAAGAGAGAGATAGAAATAGAATGTGTGAGAAGAAAGAGAGAGATAGAATGTGTGGGAAAGAACATATTTGCAGATGCAAAAAGTCCTGAAAGTTTCATAAAGTACCTACCTACAGTCATAGGTACAATAATGTGCCCACTACCTACACATAATACCAAACTAATAAAGGGTTAGGTACCTACTTGAGTTCTAAACAAAAAATAGGGTAAATTCTAAATTGTCAAATAAAACGGAACTAAATAGGTTGATATCTACATACATATTACCTACATACATATTACATACCTATTACCTACCTACCTACCCTGTACCTACCTAGGTATTATTGTACGTAGGTACTTGAGAACTTTTCACTGCTTACTTTTTCAACAAAGTATGGTAGGTTAGGTAGGGAAGGAGTTATTTAAATCTCACTCTTTATGCGAAGACGTATAGATGTTAGAAGAGGTATTCTAAGTTCTATAAAGTACCTACCTACCTACCTACCTACCTACCTACCTACCTACCTACATGTGTAACAGTCCTACATAACAGATAACAGCATAACACACATGGGTTTTGAATGAATTAAAAACTCCTTAACAAGTTGGAAAAAAGTTGTAATGGAGATAACAAACAGGGAGACTATAACGAGAAGGTACGAGATATGACTGGGCTACATACATACCTAACACGAGGCAAGAACGTATGAACCTATGCAGTCCAGCTGGTGAAAGATACAGGAGGTAAATACTACTGTCTTCCAGTGGCATTCCAATCAATGTCAAAATAACCAAAAAAAAAAAAAAAAAAAAAAAAAACAACGTTTAATAACGGGGGGAGAAAAGGGAGGTGTGTGTGAGAGAGAGAAAGGACAGAGAGGGAGAGGAAGAGGAGTGAAGAAGAGAGAGAGAGAGAGAGAGAAAGAAAAAAGGAATAAGGGTGAGAAAGAGAGGGAGAGAAATAAGGAGAAACGAAAGAGGCGCACATGAAATCATGAATTATTTCGTTCAAAAAATAAAATTGAAGGTTTCCAGAAGACCATGAGAAGAAAGAAAGAGAGAGAGAGAGAGAGAGAGAGAGAAAGTGAGAGTGAGAGAGAGAGAGAGAGATAGGAAGAGCATCTCCACAAAATTCATCTCTTGACTCTTTCATGTCCGTTCACTCATCCATTCTGTAGAAATCATTCACTTGAAATCACATGCATTGCCCATCCACTCAACCATGAGAGATAGAAAAGGATCGATAGAGAGAGAGAGAGAGAGAGAGAGAGAGAGAGAGAGAGAGAGAGAGAGAGAGAGAGAGGGGGGGAGGGAGGAGAGAGAGAGAGAGAGAGAGAGAGAGAGAGAGAGGGGGGTGCAGGACTTTCACATGGAAAGATGTATAAAGAGATGTATGTTGTATAGGTACCGACTCAGTCCTTCAATGCTTCAATAGATTGGAACATCAACAACCAACACACAAAGAAGAAGAAGAAGAAGAAGAAGAAGAAGAAGAAGAAGAAGAAGAAGGTTTCAAAGAAGGAACGGTAACACAACGAAGGTCTTATCGTCCCAAAATCGAAGAGGGGGAGACAGGATAGGAGAAAGCCAGCCGTTCCGAGAACGAACCTTATCTTTTTTAGGACAAAGTCCACCCCGGCCACGAATCGCAACCGCGACCTAGCGCTTAGTGCTTACAAGGCAGACGAGCTCCCCTCCAAGCTAGAAGCTAACTAGGGCTGGCTGAGCATGCATTTAGATATCTGGTTTTGTAAACATTTCTTCAGGAAAAGGATTTTTTTTTAATTTATTTTTTAGAATTTAATTTGTCTGGAATGCGAGATTTTCCTCCTGTATATTATTGTGGTAATAAAAGGGCCCTGGATAATCTGGAATTAATCTGGGAAATTCATTTTAAACTCCTCGGAACAACTTGGAATACTGATAATCACGGAGATATCATAGTCTTAGATCTAAATAGTGGTTAAGCCTGAAGCCATCCTGGTTCTTGGAACGTAGAACGGAAGTTCTCGTTTTCTCTCTCTCTCTTGTGGGAAGCAGCCCTTAAAGTTCTAAGGTTACCTACGTTTATTAGCGTTTTCTGCTTCGCCATTTCACTGGAATTGTAATTACTACTTCCTTCACCCTCACCCACCTTTACATACCTACATTGATCTCACCCAGTCTGAGTAGGGTCGGGAAAAGCCAGCGGGAAGTAGGTAGTTGTTGGTAGTGCAGATGAATTATGGTGAACTTCAAAAACTGAGAATCAGGGGAAGTAACCCAATAATAGAGTTCTTCCACCCTAAACTTGTGACACCCTGTCACCGTTTTTTTCCTCAGGGTGGGAATTCGATTTTTGGTAATTTTACTATTCAATTTTTCACTGTCGTGGCTTCTGAACTATTACCCATTTTTTTTGCATGACATTTATTTGCCATGAAGAATTTCCAATTTGGTTTGGTCGTGCCAATAATTGCACGAAATTCCTTCTCACGATTCATCACGTTCCAAGAGCCGCATGTCTGACATACCGGGTAACGGATAACTCTGAACCTTTTGTCACATCAATCATCTTCCCGTGTCAAGGGGAGAAAATGTTCCTGGAAAAATTGTCTACTCCATGTCTATAGGTATAGGGTATAGGTACCATATTGAAGTACTGGTGGAAAACTGTCTCCTTCATTTATCTATGAATCAGTGTTTCAGAAATGACACTGCCCAACCCATGTGATGGACATTTTGCAAACTCTTCAGGATTGAAAAACCGCCCCGTCCGCGTCCCACCGAGATTCTAAAGCACAAAGCATCATATTCCCATTCGCCTAAATAAAAGATAGGTGCTACATGAATGTGATGTGTTGTCAACACAAAAATGAGAGAGATCTCTAGGAATTTTGCCAAACTGCTTTTGAACTGTAAAGCTGTGTTCACAGTCCACACATAGTCGACGGCCGTTGATCGACCTCGACTGAAATGGTACGCTGCCTAGACAACATAGATTCACATCGATCGAGTCGGTCTACGGCCGGCGACCATGTGTGAATAGGTACAACTTTAGGATCTCAAAAACAAAAGGAAAATATGGTCGATAGGCGTTATTTTTTCCAAAGTGCCGACATGTACCCACAGCAAACTTGAGAATATGAATATGTGTCTTCTGGAAAAAGTTGAAAACTTCCATCTATCCATATTCCATATCCGCAGAAAACTTGGAGAAGAAGATGCTTTGAAAAACATCGTCCCCACATCCGTACCCACAGCAAACTTTCTCATATCCTTCAACCCATACATATTGAATATGCTGGAGAGGTAAAGAGGCTTAAATTAAACTTGATAGTTTGATGGCATACATCAGGTCGAGTATGTAATTTGTCAGATGGTAAGATGAATGACGTTTGCCAAACTCCCCGGCAGGAGAAGTGGAAGGGGAAAGTTTGCAAGTTTTCGTTCGGGAAATGTTTTTTTCGTCCGATGTATCATCCAGTCATCAGGGAATTTGAAAGAAGGGCCTAGAAAAGAAAATGACTAAAATGAGTAAAAATATTTAGAATGACGTTTGCCAAACTCCCCGGCAGGAGAAGTGAAAGGAGAAAGTTTGCAAGTTTTCGTTCAGGAAATGTTTTTTCGTCCGATGTATCATCCAGTCATCAGGGAATTTGAAAGAAGGGCCTAGAAAAGAAAATGACTAAAATGAGTAAAAATATTTAGGTTGGGTATACTTTCGGGGGTATTTTTGAACTTTGTGGTCCCAAAAGGGAACCATCTCACGATGACAATATTTAATTCGAAAGGAGGTTAGTGAAAGAAGGACCATTTCTATACTATTGGGAATTGGCCCTCCTAACATGAAGTATCTATCAATCTGACAATCTCACATAGTTAACCTAATAGGTCAGCTTTTAGGTCACTTAGGAATCTTTAGGGTAAGAAATAAGTTCAGTAATTGCTCCATCTTTGCTTCTTTCTTGCAGTGGATGATACCAATTAAAGTTTAGACATTATACCTTCTTCTTCTTCTTCTCCACCTCCTCCTAATAGAATTAAAACTAACTGGGTAGACTTTCGGGGATATTTTTGAACTTTGTGGTCCCAAAAGGGAACCATCTCACGATGACGATATTTAATTCGAAAGGAGGTTAGTGAAAGAAGGACCATTTCTATACTACTGAGAATTGGCTCTCCTAACATGAAGTATCTATCAATCTGACAATCTCACATAGTTAACCTAATAGGTCAGCTTTTAGGTCACTTATAGGAATCTTAGGGTATAGGATATAAGTTCAGTAATTGCTCCATCTTTGCTTCTTTCTTCCAGTGGATGATACCAATTAAAGTTTAGACATTATACCTTCTTCTTCTTCTCCACCTCCTCCTAATAGAATTAAAACTAACAAAAACAAGACTTCTTGATTCTTCGCCCCAAGACAAACTCATTAGGATGCAAAGATTGCAAAGGAACGTCAGCATCAGGCAGGACAAAAACAAGAAAACTGAAAAACTCGAGAAATCGTGCTAGAAAGTCTAGAAACACATACTTACCAGATTTCCTCACGTTTTCAAAGCAAAAACGCCAAGCAAATTAAAAGACTGCAAGAGAAAACTCCAGAAATTGTGCTATTAGAAACATATCACATACCAGATTTCTTCAAAAGCAAAAACGCCAAGCAAATTAAAAGACTGGAAAGGAACAGGAATAACAATGAACTTTGTGCGGGAGAAGTTTGTAGCAAGAATGCAGAAGAAGGAGCTATAAAATGTGCTCTACAAAGAAACTTGTTTAAGAAAATACCTGTTATGTACTTAAATAGTATACCTATAGATGATTATGTTAGATAGGTACGTGGCCATTTTTTTTAACAGCGAAGAAAAGGAAGAAGAAGAAGAAGAAGAAGAAGAAGAAGAAGAAGAAGAAGAAGAAGAAGAAGAAGAAGAACTCAAAGTTTCCTTTTTAGATTTAAATCTTACGAGATTTCTGATCTTGGGAGCTTTTCGTTAAGCCTCTTTCAAGTCTCACCCTCCTCTCTCAAGTTCCAATTTATCCTCAACTCTCTTCCTCTACTTTCTACTCTATAAGTACTTACTTATCCGAACTTACCCTTTTTTCTCTTGTTTGCGATGGCAGGAGACGGATAGAGTTCTCTATCGTAATGTAGGATGCAAAGTCAGAAATGTCATTTGTGCAAATCCTAGCAAATCTTGCACTGAGAAAGCTCTGAAATTTTCTAATGTCTCCAGTTCATTCATGGATCTTGTAGGATTGAACAGGTAGGTAGGTACATACTCGTACGGGTAAAGTGATTTTTGTGCACTCACTCTAGGAAATCCGCTGTACAAAATCAAGAAAAGCCATAAATTTATTTCAAGCTGGATATCTTTGTGAATTTACTGAAGGAAATCCATATCCAAATCAAGAACAATTTTTGTTTTAAGTTTCAAGGTCCCGAGGTGCGTACAGTTTGATTCCCGGCCTGGTCGGATTTCAAGGTACGTTCTCGGAACGCCTGGCTTTCTCGTATATCCTCTCTCTCTCTCTCTTTTTCTTCAATAGCAGATACATAACAAGTCCCTCTATCAAATTTCTTAAAAGTATCTGCAGTCTTCTTTAGTCTACAGTTCGCGCTTTGTCTGATATATGTATTCTCTTTCACTTCATCATTCATTGATGTTCAGATCTCTCTCTCTCTCTCTCCTTCTTCTCCTCTCCTCCTCTTCCCCCTTCTTCTCCTCCTCTTCCAATTCTGGCTTTTGTTCGTAATGAAAAAAGGTACAGAAGAAAAGAAAACTTGGAAGAAAAAAGAGTGAGATAAGAACAATAACAAGAATAAAGGATAGAAGAGAGAGAGAGAGAAAGAGAGAAAGAGAGAGAGAGAGAGAGAGAGAGAGAGAGAGAGAGAGAGGGAGGAATAAAGGAAAATATTCTTTCTTTCTCTCAACACAGCAAACATTCTCATATCCTTCAACCCATACATAGGTATTGAATATGGAAAACTGGAGAGGTAAAGAGGCTTAAATTAAACTTGATAGTTTGATGGCATACATCAGATCGAGTATGTAATTTGTCAGATGGTAAGATAAATGACGTTTGCCAAACTCCCCGGCAGGAGAAGTGGAAGGGGAAAGTTTGCAAGTTTTCGTTCAGGAAATGTTTTTTTCGTCCGATGTATCATCCAGTCATCGGGGAATTTGAAAGAAGGGCCTAGAAAAGAAAATGACTAAAATGAGTAAAAATATTTAGGCTGGGTAGACTTTCAGGGATATTTTTGAACTTTGTGGGCCCAAAAGGGAACCATCTCACGATGACGATATTTAATTCGAAAGGAGGTTAGTGAAAGAAGGACCATTTCTATACTATTGAGAATTGGCCCTCCTAACATTAAGTATCCATCAATCTATCTGACAATCTCACATAGTTAACCTAATAGGTCAGCTTTTAGGTCACTTATAGGAATCTTAGGGTAGGAGATAAGTTCAGTAATTGCTCCATCTTTGCTTCTTTCTTGCAGTGGATGATACCAATTAAAGTTTAGACACTATACCTTCTTATTCTTCTTCTTCTTCTTCTCCACCTCCTCCTAATAGAATTAAAACTAACAAAAACAAGACTTTGATTCTTCGCCCAAGACAAAGTCATTAGGATGCAAAGATTGCAAAGGAACGTCAACATCAGGACAATAACAAGAAAACTGAAAAACTCGAGGAATCGTGCTAGAAAGTCTAGAAACATATCCTACCAGATTTCCTCACGTTTTCAAAGCAAAAACGCCAAGCAAATTAAAAGACTGCAAGAGAAAACTCCAGAAATTGTGCTAAAAACATATCACATAGGTACTAGATTTCTTCAAAAGCAAAAATGCCAAGCAAATTAAAAGACTGGAAGGGAACAGGAATAACAATGAACTTTGTGCGGGAGAAGTTTGTAGCAAGAATGCAGAAGGAGGAGCTATAAAATATGCTCTACAAAGAAACTTGTTTAAGAAAATACCTGTTATGTACTTAAATAGTATACCTATAGATGATTATGTTAGATAGGTACGTACTTATGTAGGTGCTTTGATAATTATTTTCATAATTTACTAAATATGAGAAGCGACCTGGCTGTTCTAAGTGTGCAATGAGATGGAAACTAAAATGTTCAAACTATGTTCACTCAATGGAAAACGTGTGCTTCCTTAATATGCTACCTAAGTATATATGTAGGTAAGTAGATACATAATATTATTAATTGATTACATACCTACTTAATTTTATTGTACTTATTTGCTTCGTATGTACCTCAAGGTCGTATGTACCTCACGGTTGTATGTACCTCACGGTCGTATGTACCTCACGGTTGTATGTACCTCACGGTCGTATTTAACGGGGGGCAGGGGGCCCGGACCCTCGGCCTTTTTTTGCTCCTATACACACATAAATGCAGTGATATACCTACTTCATTTTATTTACCTCAAAATTTTGGGCATCCCGCCCTCCGTAAGCCAATATACGAAATTTTGGACCCCCCTCGCTGAAATTCTAGAAACGGACCTGACATACCTAGATCTACGTTATACACATATTATAATATAAAAAAAAGAAAAAAAAATATATTTACATAGGTATCTACTTACTTACAGTTATGTATTTGTATGTATATTAAGGTCGATAAGTTATAGGCACCCCTATTCACAAAAGTGTACATATATTTGCAGATGCAAAAAGTCCTCCTGAAAGTTTCATAAAGTACCTACCTACAGTCATAGGTACAATAATGTGCCCACTACCTACACATAATACCTAACTAATAAAGGGTTAGGTACCTACTTGAGTTCTAAACAAAAAATAGGGTAAATTCTAAATTGTCAAATAAAACGGAACTAAATAGGTGACAGGAATGCTCCAAATTTTCGGAGTCCTACCTACAGTAGAGGAGAAAAATGAATCTCGAGGGGGGGAGGCCTAGCCCCGCCTCCTGAATACGGCCCTGGTTTGATATAATTCACTGTTTCATAAAACCTAAATAGAAAACCCTAAGTCCGGATGGAAAAAGAAGAAAAGAGGTAAAGTAAGATTAATACAATTGAAACGTTTATCAGGAAAACCAAATTGTTGGGACAAAGGATTATAGATTATGATACTCGTGCTCAATACTGGTAGGGTTCAAGGGTTGATGTAATGGAATGATAAAATTGATATGAGGGTTTAGGGATTAAGGCAAAATTCAAAATAGCCATTCCACGAATGATGATGAGACGTGAAACGTATGTATAGGTGATGTTCTTCAGCTGTGGATTCGTAGAAGCTTAACCCATCTGTTCTTTCAGAAACATTCTAGCTCTAGCTAAGTCTAGCCACATCAAAATATTCGCTTCTCGTATGAAAGACCCTGTAAATTCATTGAATAGCCAAAACGTGAACAGCAAAACTTTCAAGATAATAACAAAGAGTTTCGAAACAATATAGCAGATATAAACTTGAAACGTCACGATAATAGAAAACAAGAATACGTCAAGAGGATAAAGCTCGTAAATAAATGACGAAGGGAAAGGAAATGAGTGATAGATGAAGAATGTGTGCCAGACGTAAGGATAGATAAAAAGAAATAAAATTGATAGATACAGCAAGAGAATAGAAAGATTAGAAAGAACGACATGGGAAGTAAAAAATTGAAGAGAAATGGACGATGTTTCATATCTGTTTCTTGTATTATCTAAATTCAATTTATTTTCTCCTCCAACAAAAATACATGACGGTATTTCAATCTTCCATTGGCAAAACTATAATCCTTTTTGGTTGGTGACAGGCTGACAAAAATAGAAATGAAAACAATATTTGTGGCTGGGATTATGTCAAATGAGAGAGGGATATGAGTTTAATGTAAAGATAATTAAAAATTAAAAAGCAGAGTTCACGTGTTTGGATGTTTTAGAATATTTTTATATTTGGATTTCTGAAGAAGTCCGCACTGATTTTGGTTTCCTAAATCCCAAAATTTACATTATCTCCTCCTCTTTCCTCTTCTTCTTATTCTTTGTTCTCTTCCTCCACTTCTTCTTCTTCTTCTTCTTTTTCCTCCTAGTACCCTTCTCCTCCTCCTCCTCCTCCTCTTCTCTTCTTCCTCTTTTTCCTTCTTCCTCGTCCTTCTCTTCTTCTTCCTTTTCCTCTTTCTACACTTCTTCTTCCTCCTCCTCTTCTTGTTTTTCTCCCCTCACTCCTCTTCTTCTTCCTCCTCCTCCTCCTCCTCCCCCTCTTCTTCTTGTTTTCTTCCTCCTCTTTCTCACCTTCTTCTTCTCTTCCTCCTCCTCTTTTCTTCCCCTTTTTCTTCTTCCTCCTCCTTCTTCTTTCTCTTCCACCTCCCCTTCTCTTCCTCCATGAAAGTTATGTTACGAGATAATCATCTAGAATCTAGATTCCAGATGACATATCAGCTATGGGGGATGGGGGAGGGGAGGGGGCTGTTGCATATTTAACGTCTGGAAAGGGACTTTCCCCTACTTTGTACTCTGAAATTCCTGACCAGGTATCCCAGCCTCATTGACCCATTTCAGTACAAGGAACATTTAGTACAGGGCTGACTAAAATGTGTCCCTTTTCTGTGGTCAAGATTTCAATGATATCAAGTTGAAGTCAGAGAAAGGGAAGAAAATGCTTTCGTTGTCGTTTATTGTAAGTTGTTTACATTTTTTTTTTCGATCCTGATTGGAGCATTCAGGAAGGTTAGGAAACACAGCCTTGCTCTGCGCCAATCAAGTTGCTTGGAATTGTAAACAAAATTGTTCTATCTGAGGTGCTATCCAATTAGAAACTAGTAGGTACCTTGTTTAGCTGCCTTGTGTCTTTTCAATGAAAGGTCCGAGCCCTCTCGGTCTCTTTAAAGTACGGCCTTGTTCTTCAGGACCACTGTCAGGACACCGTTTTAGACAGCCCTTGTCTAGGATGTTAGTTGAACAGACTGAATGGAGGAGTGCATAATTTATAATGCAAGCTTTGGAGAGAAAGTACCCCAGCCCCAACCCTAACCCCAGCTTTCCATTCCGAAGACCACAACCCCAAACAATACATAATGTAATCCCGGTGTCAGCCTTGTTGGAGTTAAATTCACCCGCGATGAAAACTTGACGACATCGACAGAAGTTTTAATCTCATCAAAATTGCATGTTTAACCAGATTCTATTGTCAGGACTTTATGTGACTAGATGATATCTATGTACCTACTAGATTTTGCCTGACAAGACGAGATGACAAGATTGAAAATCTAGTGTAAAGCAGCATCAACAACTCTACACCATTGTCAGTGAAAGCTAGAAGAAGAAGAAGAAGTTGGTAAAAAAAAAAATGTTTCAATTTATTTTGGCTTTCATGAGAGAAAAAACAGAGGTAAAAAAAAAGACGCAAGAAATTTTACTTCCAAAGTAAAAAGCTTTTTATCCACAAAATGGGGAGCTTTCTAAATTGATGAGGGACCAAACTTTGGCGAGGTATCCGTGTCGTTCAAAGTTGATGTACGAGCAGCCATTCAATGTCTTGGGATCAATTTAGAAAAAACAAATAAGTAGAGGATAAATGGGGAAGTAAAGTCTTTTTATCTAATGAGGTCATACAGGAAGATGTCTACGACTAGGGATACCTATTCTGAATGGAATTTGTACAAGCGTTTGCACTTTGCAGCACATTTTTGAGGATTTTGCTACAATTTCCCTTCGGCATACTCGTATGTATGTAGGTATTAGAATAAGCGGAAGGAATTTCTGAAGGTCATCAGCGTCGTTACCTCAACTATTTTGGTCATCAGCGTCGTTACCTCGACTATTTTGGTCATCAGCGTCGTTACCTCGACCTGTTCCGCGAGAACTCTCGAACGTTTCGGTTGGTCTGTCATAAGATCGTCATTTTGGAATACGGTGCAGTCGAGGGCCCTTCAGAAGCCTTTTTTTTCGAGAAAATTTGCCAAATTAATTGTCTACATCTAGAAGCGCCAAATGAACGGCATCCATTTCTGGAAATGGCCACAATGAATAGGTACAAATTTTCTTCTTTCTTGCACCCACCCACATCTTATTCTCATCTAAACTTTGACGGTAAGTTTCCACTTTGCTTCTATGTAAATTTTACAAAGTTCTCCACACAAGCAGAGGGCGGTATGTAAATTTCTGGTAGAAAGCGGTAACAAACGTGAACTTAGAAAGCTTTCCAGTTTGTTTACTTGATTTCGCTCCCGCGTTAATGAACTTCCCGAAGACAACACTGACTTTCCAGGACAAATACTTTGGTTTAACCTGCTCTGGATGCTATTAAGGAATTTATTTTTGAACATCCTTTGTAAATAATATTTATTCATGTTAACCATTGTGGATACCTACCTACAAGTTGGTCTCTTCTGGTTGGTCAGAGTAAAAAGAAAGGTCGATCGATGTTGTCGAGGCAATGTGGACGTTTCGACTATGTGTGGCCACAGCTTTAAGCTGCGCTCGATGGCCGGTCGACTATGTGTGGACACAGCTTTAAGCTGCGTTTACACTAGAGTAGATCAAGTCGAACATCAGTAATCGACATAGACTGGGCTTAACAACAGAAAGTGAACGTTGGCCTAAAGACCAGAAGGATATTGGCTTTTGGCTTAAACTGCCTAAGGCTTGAAGATGTGGTACTTGAGAAATGATAACGGATTAATTAAAATAAAATAAAAAATCTGTCAAGCCTGAGCATCGAACGAGGGACGGTTAGGTGCTGCTATGAAACAAAACCATGACACCGAAATGAAATTTCAGCTTAAGATTCTACTTTATCTACTTATCGCAGACTGTCACGAGAAAGCGTGAAAAAAATATAGAAAAATGTTGCAACTCTCGTAGTAGTTTAGCTATAGAAATTTTAATTAAAAAGATAACATCTATTATTCTATTCAACTCCCAACAATATCTACAGAAATAGAATGATTACCTTTAATCTGCTCATCCGTGTACACTAGGGTGCTAAAAATTCGGTACTTTTCCATTCACTAAAGGCCAAAAGGCTTTTTCTCCAAAAAAGGAAAAAGGGTTCAATGAAACAAAGAAACACTAAGGGCATAATGGCATTTTGAAATTTGAAAACTAGTCCCATCCAAATAAACGGAATTTTCCACATGAAAGGTCCGAGCGGATATGAGCACTTATGAATTCAGCAAAAAGTTATATCGGAGTGGAGACGGAGTAGGGGATGCCATTCTTCCATTAAAAGCTGTTATAATAGATTCTTGTGAAAACAGAGCAGAAATCACAAGTACCTTTTTTCTCTCTGATGGTAGAAGGGAATTTCCCGGATGGTGGAAGACTGGCAGGGAATTTATCTGGTGGAATGGGCTCAGGGAGGGAATTTATCTGATGGAAGGGGCTCAGGGAGGGAATTTATCTGATGGAAGGGAGTCAGGGAGGGAATTTATCTGATGGAAGGGAGTCAGGGAGGGAATTTATCTGATGGAAAGGAGTCAGGGGAAGAGAAAAAGCCGGGCTTTCCATTTTCTCTGGAATTTTATCAACAAAAAAGAGAGAAGAAAAAAAAGTTTCAACTCAATTTTAGAAATTTTCTCACGTAGGAGTGTAGTTTTTTTCGTAACAAGTCTTGGAGTCCCTGGTGAAATGGGTATTATAGCTTAATGCTTGCGTTTGCCGTTTTATCATTCCTAATTCCAAATTATTGATTTTATTAGCAGTAAAAAAGTAAGGAACGAAAAAAAAATCTGTCGTTGAGGTGGTGGTGACTTGGGGAGATTTGTGGGAGGTTGAGAGAATACAAAAGAAATTGCAGCGGAGGAGCTTCTTGGCAATGGGTTCAAACAATTTGATCCTCAGAACGTCCCCTAAGAATTTGAATCAATCAAATCGGTCGTTCGGCTTTCTTCTGGCCTCCACACTTGACCAATTTTGTTGTGAAGCCAATTTTTCCTTTGGAGCAGCCTAATGGATTCATTCTGACCTTCAAAAACGGCCGTTTGAACTTCACAGCCAGAAAACTTTGTCAGCTCTCATGGCGTAGTGGTCACTGCACTCGCCTTGGATGTTAGGATGTTAGGATTATTGAGATATCGGAAAAAAAAATCCTACAATGCTGCAGTGAGCACCAAAGTTGTGACATAATAACACAAAGAAACTGCATTTAAAACTTTGTTGCGACACGACGGCCAATTTTTCACTGTAAGCGGCGGTATTGATTCATTCTAACCTTCAGAGCCTCTAGCCTTCATACTCAATCAATATTGTAGCCCCCATTTTAACCCTGGGATAAACGTGGCCTCTGGCCTCCATGTCAATAGTGTGACCCTTATGTAACCCTGAGCGCGGCCCTACTGAATCAGTCTGGCTAATATAACCTCGTATTTTACACCCGTACCTACACACAAAGTCATAAAATGCTCACACTGTTCATATATTTTATAAATAAACCGGCGAACTGTTCTAGTTTTACCTCTATTAGGAGCATTACATATTACTAACCGACGGAAGAAAGCACACAGAAAAGTCGTAAAACCTCATGAATGGTGGTAGAAACATCGCGTGTATCAGTCAATTTAGAGCGAAAAAAGCTGTGGGGAGCAAAAAGTTCTGTTTCTTGCCAGGTAGACCGACCAGAGAGAGAGAGCTGACTGGCACACTGAGATATGTAAAAGTTAATATGGGAGGCAGAAAGTGAGTGCTTTTGTGATATTTTGGGGTCGAGGTTAGAAGTTCCCTCTATCTAACTTGTATTGAAATTTATGAATTTTTTTGGCACTTTTTTACAGTACCCTCTTTCAAATTTGTATCTACATATTTAAGCGAAGTGAAACAGAAATTATCGTTTTTGCTCGTGGGGGGAAAAGAACTTTTTTAACATGGAAGGAATATAATCAAACGGGGTTAAAAGTTAAACACGACCCCAGTGCGGGGGTTACCCGATGGGGTCGAGTGAATTGGAACACAACACATTCCTTCAGGTACACTCCATTTGTCAAGGGTAAAGGTTTACCTTGCTCTTGGGTTCATTTAATTTTCTCAGTACCTAGTAGGTACATATTTCATTTGTATTAGTATTGGTCTAAACTAAACAGTGCTTTGTTGATTTATTTTTCAGTAGGAAATTTGCAGGATTCAAACGAAGGAACTGCAGTTCGAATTTTCCTCTTCTCGCCCATCTGATGAGAGGCATACTACGGGATGGGCATGCTACGACACAGAC